>NW_027064841.1:0-24286 GCF_032884065.1 Artemia franciscana
CTTCATTTTTTCAACAGACCTAGCTATTACCCTCGAAAACTAAAACTTTTGACATAGGAAAAGAGCCTTTAATCACATTCTTTACCATTTGCAATCATAAAATAGTCTAATATCTTCATTTTTTTCAACATACGTAGCTATTACCCTCGAAAACTAAAACTTTTGACAAAGGAAAAGAGCCTTTAATCACATTCTTTACCATGTGCAATCATAAAATAGTCTAATATCTTCATTTTTTCAACAGAAATAGCTATTACCCTCGAAAACTAAAACTTTTGAAATAGGAAAAGAGCCTTTAATAACATTCTTTACCATGTGCAATCATAAAATAGTCTAATGTCTTCATTTTTTCAACATACGTAGCTATTACCCTCGAAAACTAAAACTTTTGAAATAGGAAAAGAGCCTTTAATCACATTCTTTACCATGTGCAATCATAAAATAGTCTAATATCTTCCTTTTTTCAACATACGTAGCTATTACCCTCGAAAACTAAAACTTTTGAAATAGGTAAAGAGCCTTTAATCACATTCTTTACCATGTGCAATCATAAAATAGTCTAATATCTTCATTTTTTCAACAAACCTAGCTATTACCCTCGAATACTATAACTTTTGAAATAGGAAAAGAGCCTTTAATCACATTCTTTACCATTTGCAATCATAAAATAGTCTAATATCTTCATTTTTTCAACATACGTAGCTATTACCCTCGAAAACTAAAACTTTTGAAATAGGTAAAGAGCCTTTAATCACATGCTTTACCATGTGCAATCATGAAATTGTCTAATATCTTCATTTTTTCAACATAAGTAGCTATTACCCTCGAAAACTAAAACTTTTGAAATAGGAAAAGAGCCTTGAATCACATTCTTTACCATGTGCAATCATATAATAGTCTAATATCTTCATTTTTTCCACAGACCTAGCTATTACGTTCGAAAACTAAAACTTTTGAAATAGGAAAAGAGCCTTTAATCACATTCTTTACCATTTGCAATCATAAAATAGTCTAATATCTTCATTTTTTCAACATACGTAGCTATTACCCTCGAAAACTAAAACTTTTGAAATGGGAAAAGAGCCTTTGATCACATTCTTTACCATGTGCAATCATAAAATAGTCTAATATCTTCATTTTTTCAGCATACGTAGCTATTACCCTCGAAAACTAAAACTTTTGAAATAGGAAAAGAGCCTTTAATCACATTCTTTACCATGTGCAAAAATAAAATAGTCTAATATCTTCATTTTTTCAACATACGTGGCTATTACCCTCGAAAACTAAAACTTTTGAAATAGGAAAAGAGCCTTTAATCATATGCTTTACCTTGTGCAATCATTAAATTGTCTAATATCTTCATTTTTTCAACATAAGTAGCTATTACCCTCGAAAACTAAAACTTTTGAAATAGGAAAAGAGCCTTTAATCACATTCTTTACCATGTGCAATCATAAAACAGTCTAATATCTTCATTTTTTCAACATACGTAGCTATTACCCCCGAAAACTAAAACTTTTGAAATAAGAAAAGAGCCTTTAATCACATTCTTTACCATTTGCAATCATAAAATAGTCTAATTTCTTCATTTTTTCAACATACGTAGCTATTACCCTCGAAAACTAAAACTTTTGAAATAGGAAAAGAGTCTTTAATCACATTCTTTACCATTTGCAATCATAAAATAGTCAAATATCTTCATTTTTTCAACATACGTAGCTATTACCCTCGAAAACTAAAACTTTTGAAATAGGAAAAGAGCCTTTAATCACATTCTTTACCATTTGCAATCATAAAATAGTCTAATATCTTCATTTTTTCAACATACGTAGCTATTACCCTCGAAAACTAAAACTTCTGAAATAGGAAAAGAGCCTTTAATCACATGCTTTATCATGTGCAATCATAAAATTGTCTAATATCTTCATTTTTTCAACATACGTAGCTATTACCCTCGAAAACTAAAACTTTTGAAATAGGAAAAGAGCCTTTAATCACATTCTTTACCATGTGCAATCATAAAATAGTCTAATATCTTCATTTTTTTAACATACGTAGCTATTACCCTCGAAAACTAAAACTTTTGAAATAGGAAAAGAGCCTTTAATCACATGCTTTACCATGTGCAATCATAAAATTGTCTAATATCTTCATTTTTTCAACATACGTAGCTATTACCCTCGAAAACTAAAACTTTTGAAATAGGAAAAGAGCCTTTAATCACATTCTTTACCAAGTGCAATCATAAAATAGTCTAATATCTTCATTTTTTCCACAGACCTAGCTATTACCTTCGAAAACTAAAACTTTTGAAATAGGAAAAGAGCCTTTAATCACATTCTTTACCATGTGCAATCATAAAATAGTCTAATATCTTCATTTTTTCAACATACGTAGCTATTACCCTCGAAAACTAAAACTTTTGAAATAGGAAAAGAGCCTTTAATCACATTCTTTACCATGTGCAATCATAAAATTGTCTAATATCTTCATTTTTTCCACAGACAAACTATTACCCTCGAAAACTAAAGCTTTTGAAATAGAAAAAGAGCCTTTAATCACATTCTTGACCATTTGTAATCATAAAATAGTCTAATATCTTCATTTTTTCAACATACGTAGCTATTACCCTCGAAAACTAAAACTTTTGACTTAGGAAAAGAGCCTTTAATCAAATTCCTTACCATTTGCAATCATAAAATAGTCTAATATCTTCATTTTTTCAACATACGTAGCTATTACCCTCGAAAACTAAAACTTTTGAAATAGGAAAAGAGCCTTTAATCACATTCTTTACCATGTGCAATCATAAAATAGTCTAATATCTTCATTTTTTCAACAGACCTAGCTATTACCCTCGAAAACTAAAACCTTTGACATAGGAAAAGAGCCTTTAATCACATTCTTTACCATTTGCAATCATAAAATAGTCTAATATCTTCATTTTTTTCAACATACGTAGCTATTACCCTCGAAAACTAAAACTTTTGACAAAGGAAAAGAGCCTTTAATCACATTCTTTACCATGTGCAATCATAAAATAGTCTAATATCTTCATTTTTTCAACAGAAATAGCTATTACCCTCGAAAACTAAAACTTTTGAAATAGGAAAACAGCCTTTAATCACATTCTTTACCATTTGCAATCATAAAATAGTCTAATATCTTCATTTTTTCAACATACGTAGCTATTACCCTCGAAAACTAAAACTTTTGAAATAGGAAAAGAGCCTTTAATAACATTCTTTACCATGTGCAATCATAAAATAGTCTAATGTCTTCATTTTTTCAACATACGTAGCTATTACCCTCGAAAATTAAAACTTTTGAAATAGGAAAAGAGCCTTTAATCACATTCTTTACCATGTGCAATCATAAAATAGTCTAATATCTTCCTTTTTTCAACATACGTAGCTATTACCCTCGAAAACTAAAACTTTTGAAATAGGAAAAGAGCCTTTAATCACATTCTTTACCATGTGCAATCATAAAATAGTCTAATATCTTCATTTTTTCAACAAACCTAGCTATTACCCTCGAATACTATAACTTTTGAAATAGGAAAAGAGCCTTTAATCACATTCTTTACCATTTGCAATCATAAAATAGTCTAATATCTTCATTTTTTCAACATACGTAGCTATTACCCTCGAAAACTAAAACTTTTGAAATAGGTAAAGAGCCTTTAATCACATGCTTTACCATGTGCAATCATGAAATTGTCTAATATCTTCATTTTTTCAACATAAGTAGCTATTACCCTCGAAAACTAAAACTTTTGAAATAGAAAAAGAGCCTTGCATCACATTCTTTACCATGTGCAATCATAAAATAGTCTAATATCTTCATTTTTTCCACAGACCTAGCTATTACGTTCGAAAACTAAAACTTTTGAAATAGGAAAAGAGCCTTTAATCACATTCTTTACCATTTGCAATCATAAAATAGTCTAATATCTTCATTTTTTCAACATACGTAGCTATTACCCTCGAAAACTAAAACTTTTGAAATAGGAAAAGAGCCTTTAATCACATTCTTTACCATGTGCAATCATAAAATAGTCTAATATCTTCATTTTTTCAGCATACGTAGCTATTACTCTCGAAAACTAAAACTTTTGAAATAGGAAAAGAGCCTTTAATCACATTCTTTACCATGTGCAAAAATAAAATAGTCTAATATCTTCATTTTTTCAACATACGTGGCTAGTACCCTCGAAAACTAAAACTTTTGAAATAGGAAAAGAGCCTTTAATCATATGCTTTACCATGTGCAATCATAAAATTGTCTAATATCTTCATTTTTTCAACATAAGTAGCTATTACCCTCGAAAACTAAAACTTTTGAAATAGGAAAAGAGCCTTTAATCACATTCTTTACCATGTGCAATCATAAAATAGTCTAATATCTTCATTTTTTCAACATACGTAGCTATTACCCCCGAAAACTAAAACTTTTGAAATAAGAAAAGAGCCTTTAATCACATTCTTTACCATTTGCAATCATAAAATAGTCTAATATCTTCATTTTTTCAATATACGTAGCTATTACCCTCGAAAACTAAAACTTTTGAAATAGGAAAAGAGTCTTTAATCACATTCTTTACCATTTGCAATCATAAAATAGTCTAATATCTTCATTTTTTCAACATACGTAGCTATTACCCTCGAAAACTAAAACTTTTGAAATAGGAAAAGAGCCTTTAATCACATTCTTTACCATTTGCAATCATAAAATAGTCTAATATGTTCATTTTTTCAACATACGTAGCTATTACCCTCGAAAACTAAAACTTTTGAAATAGGAAAAGAGCCTTTAATCACATGCTTTATCATGTGCAATCATAAAATTGTCTAATATCTTCATTTTTTCAACATACGTAGCTATTACCCTCGAAAACTAAAACTTTTGAAATAGGAAAAGAGCCTTTAATCACATTCTTTACCATGTGCAATCATAAAATAGTCTAATATCTTCATTTTTTTAACATACGTAGCTATTACCCTCGAAAACTAAAACTTTTGAAATAGGAAAAGAGCCTTTAATCACATGCTTTACCATGTGCAATCATAAAATTGTCTAATATCTTCATTTTTTCAACATACGTAGCTATTACCCTCGAAAACTAAAACTTTTGAAATAGGAAAAGAGCCTTTAATCACATTCTTTACCATGTGCAATCATAAAATAGTCTAATATCTTCATTTTTTCCACAGACCTAGCTATTACCTTCGAAAACTAAAACTTTTGAAATAGGAAAAGAGCCTTTAATCACATTCTTTACCATTTGCAATCATAAAATAGTCTAATATCTTCATTTTTTCAACATACATAGCTATTACCCTCGAAAACTAAAACTTTTGAAATAGGAAAAGAGCCTTTAATCACATTCTTTACCATGTGCAATCATAAAATAGTCTAATATCTTCATTTTTTCCACAAACCTAGCTATTACCTTCGAAAACTAAAACTTTTGAAATAGGAAAAGAGCCTTTAATCACATTCTTTACCATTTACAATCATAAAATAGTCTAATATCTTCATTTTTTCAGCATACGTAGCTATTACCCTCGAAAACTAAAACTTTTGAAATAGGAAAAGAGCCTTTAATCACATTCTTTACCATGTGCAATCATAAAATAGTCTAATATCTTCATTTTTTCAATATACGTAGCTATTACCCTCGAAAACTAAAACTTTTGAAATAGGAAAAGAGCCTTTAATCACATGCTTTACCATGCGCAATCATAAAATTGTCTAATATCTTCATTTTTTCAACATAAGTAGCTATTACCCTCGAAAACTAAAACTTTTGAAATAGGAAAAGAGCCTTTAATCACATTCTTTACCATGTGCAATCATAAAATAGTCTAATATCTTCATTTTTTCAACATACGTAGCTATTACCCCCGAAAACTAAAACTTTTGAAATAAGAAAAGAGCCTTTAATCACATTCTTTACCATTTGCAATCATAAAATAGTCTAATATCTTCATTTTTTCAACATACGTAGCTATTACCCTCGAAAACTAAAACTTTTGAAATAGGAAAAGAGCCTTTAATCACATTCTTTACCATTTGCAATCATAAAATAGTCTAATATCTTCATTTTTTCAACATACGTAGCTATTACCCTCGAAAACTAAAACTTTTGAAATAGGAAAAGAACCTTTAATCACATTCTTTACCATTTGCAATAATAAAATAGTCTAATATCTTCATTTTTTCAACATACGTAGCTATTACCCTCGAAAACTAAAACTTTTGAAATAGGAAAAGAGCCTTTAATCACATGCTTTACCATGTGCAATCATAAAATTGTCTAATATCTTCATTTTTTCAACATACGTAGCTATTAACCTCGAAAACTAAAACTTTTGAAATAGGAAAAGAGCCTTTAATCACATTCTTTACCATGTGCAATCATAAAATAGTCAAATATCTTCATTTTTTTAACATACGTAGCTATTACCCTCGAAAACTAAAACTTTTGAAATAGGAAAAGAGCCTTTAAACACATGCTTTACCATGTGCAATCATAAAATTGTCTAATATCTTCATTTTATCAACAAACGTAGCTATTACCCTCGAAAACTAAATTTTTGAAATAGGAAAAGAGCCTTTAATCACATTCTTTACCATGTGCAATCATAAAATAGTCTAATATCTTCATTTTTTCCACAGACCTAGCTATTACCTTCGAAAACTAAAACTTTTGAAATAGGAAAAGAGCCTTTAATCACATTCTTTACCATTTGCAATCATAAAATAGTCTAATATCTTCATTTTTTCAACATACGTAGCTATTACCCTCGAAAACTAAAACTTTTGAAATAGGAAAAGAGTCTTTAATCACATTCTTTACCATGTGCAATCATAAAATAGTCTGATATCTTCATTTTTTCAGCATACGTAGCTATTACCCTCGAAAACTAAAACTTTTGAAATAGGAAAAGAGCCTTTAATCACATTCTTTACCATGTACAATCATAAAATAGTCTAATATCTTCATTTTTTCAACATACATGGCTATTACCCTCGAAAACTAAAACTTTTGAAATAGGAAAAGAGCCTTTAATCACATGCTTTACCATGTGCAATCATAAAATTGTCTAATATCTTCATTTTTTCAACATAAGTAGCTATTACCCTCGAAAACTAAAACTTTTGAAATAGAAAAAGAGCCTTTAATCACATTCTTTACCATGTGCAATCATAAAATAGTCTAATATCTTCATTTTTTTTAACATAAGTAGCTATTACCCTCGAAAACTAAAACTTTTGAAATAGGAAAAGAGCCATTAATCACATGCTTTACCATGTGCAATCATAAAATTGTCTAATATCTTCATTTTTTCAACATACGTAGCTATTACCCTCGAAAACTAAAACTTTTTAAATAGGAAAAGAGACTTTAATCACATTTTTTACCATGTGCAATCATAAAATAGTCTAATATCTTCATTTTTTCCACAGACCTAGCTATTACCTTCGAAAACTAAAACTTTTGAAATAGGAAAAGAGCCTTTAATCACATTCTTTACCATTTGCAATCATAAAATAGTCTAATATCTTCATTTTTTCAACATACGTAGCTATTACCCTCGAAAACTAAAACTTTTGAAATAGGAAAAGAGCCTTTAATCACATTCTTTACCATGTGCAATCATAAAATAGTCTAATATCTTCATTTTTTCCACAAACCTAGCTATTACCTTCGAAAACTAAAACTTTTGAAATAGGAAAAAAGCCTTTAATCACATTCTTTACCATTTACAATCATAAAATAGTCTAATATCTTCATTTTTTCAACATACGTAGCTATTACCCTCGAAAACTAAAACTTTTGAAATAGGAAAAGAGCCTTTAATCACATGCTTTACCATGTGCAATCATAAAATTGTCTAATATCTTCATTTTTTCAGCATACGTAGCTATTAACCTCGAAAACTAAAACTTTTGAAATAGGAAAAGAGCCTTTAATCACATTCTTTACCATGTGCAATCATAAAATAGTCCAATATCTTCATTTTTTTAACATACGTAGCTATTACCCTCGAAAACTAAAACTTTTGAAATAGGAAAAGAGCCTTTATTCACATGCTTTACCATGTGCAATCATAAAATTGTCTAATATCTTCATTTTTTCAACATACGTAGCTATTACCCTCGAAAACTAAAACTTTTGAAATAGGAAAAGAGCCTTTAATCACATTCTTTACCATGTGCAATCATAAAATAGTCTAATATCTTCATTTTTTCCACAGACCTAGCTATTACCTTCGAAAACTAAAACTTTTGAAATAGGAAAAGAGCCTTTAATCACATTCTTTACCATTTGCAATCATAAAATAGTCTAATATCTTCATTTTTTCAACATACGTAGCTATTACTTTCGAAAACTAAAACTTTTGAAATAGGAAAAGAGCCTTTAATCACATTCTTTACCATGTGCAATCATAAAATAGTCTAATATCTTCATTTTTTCAACATAAGTAGCTATTACCCTCGAAAACTAAAACTTTTGAAATAGGAAAAGAGCCTATAATCACATTCTTTACTATGTGCAATCATAAAATAGTCTAATATCTTCATTTTTTCAACATACAATTGTACGTATGTTGAAAAAATGAAGATATTAGACAATTTTATGATTGCACATGGTAAAGCATGTGATTAAAGGCTCTTTTCTTATTTCAAAAGATTTAGTTTTCGAGGGTAATAGCTACGTATGTTAAAAAAATGAAGATATTGGACTATTTTATGATTGCACATGGTAAAGAATATGATTAAAGGCTCTTTTCCTATTTCAAAAGTTTTAGTTTTTGAGGGTAATAGCTCCGTATGTTGAAAAAATGAAGATATTAGACTATTGACCATGTGCAATCATAAAATTGTCTAATATCTTCATTTTTTCAACATACGTAGCTATTACCCTCGAAAACTAAAACTTTTGAAATAGGAAAAGAGCCTTTAATCACATTCTTTACCAATTGCAATCATAAAATAGTCTAATATCTTCATTTTTTCAACATACGTAGCTATTACCCTCGAAAACTAAAACTTTTGAAATAGGAAAAGAACCTTTAATCACATTCTTTACCATGTGCAATCATAAAATAGTCTAATATCTTCATTTTTTCAAAATACGTAGCTATTACCCTCGAAAACTAAAACGTTTGACATAGGAAAAGAGCCTTTAATCACATTCTTTACCATTTGCAATCATAAAATAGTCTAATATCTTCATTTTTTCAACATACGTAGCTATTACCCTCGAAAACTAAAACTTTTGAAATAGGAAAAGAGCCTTTAATCACATTCTTTACCATGTGCAATGATAAAATAGTCTAATATCTTCATTTTTTCAACATACGTAGCTATTACCCTCGAAAACTAAAACGTTTGACATAGGAAAAGAGCCTTTAATCACATTCTTTACCATTTGCAATCATAAAATAGTCTAATATCTTCATTTTTCAACATACGTAGCTATTACCCTCGAAAACCAAAACTTTTGAAATAGGAAAAGAGCCTTTAATCACATTATTTACCATGTGCAATCATAAAATAGTCTAATATCTTCATTTTTTCAGCATACGTAGCTATTACCCTCGAAAACTAAAACTTTTGAAATAGGAAAAGAGCCTTTAATCACATTCTTTACCATTTGCAATCATAAAATAGTCTAATATCTTCATTTTTTTCAACATACGTAGCTATTACCCTGGAATGAGGCCTAGGATATATGAAAAATAAAGAGAAAAGAATAAAACTTATAATCTTTAAATGTAGATGCATCTAAGCATTTTATTTAAAGCCAGGTCATAACACTTGAAATAATTACAGCATAAGTAAAGCAACTATATCACACCTCTGGTTGAGTAACACCTCTGGTTGGTATAAGACCAAGTTCACGGGAAAGTAACTACTCATACTTTTTAGTCTTGGCCTGTTATCTCTGTGCAGTTCCATCATAGTGCAGCTCTTCTATAATTACCACTGATTTCCTATTTTCAAATTATTTTTCCTAACTCTGGTCTTACCCTCCTATGATAACTCAACCAATTAAGACATTTGCGACTACGAAATAAGTAAAGCAACTATATCACAAATAAGTAAGTTAATGCAGCACAATGATGAAAAGCACTCCATTCAAAGGAGCCAGGACATTACATATTTCTTCTTTTGAAAAGGGAAGTCACGAGTTAAGTCTTGATGGTGGTTTAATCTGTCTGCTACCTCTGGTTGTAATTTCCCTGTATCAATAATTGTTGTTGTCTCTTTTCTAGAATCTGTAATCCTGTGAGGCTGAGAATTATTGTTATTGGGATTTTGGTTTCCATATTTTCTTTGACTGGAGGTGATGGGGAATTATTTGTATGGCTTTTATAGTTTGATGGATTCTTATCCACTTCCTTCTGATGCAATTTTTTTTTGGGGGGGGGAGAAGGGGGACATTAACATTGTCTTCTGCCGAGAGTCTCAATTCTTTTTGGTTCTACCTCTGCTGTTTGTCATTTGGAGTCTCAACTATGCAATTTGTCAGTGATGCTGGCTTTCTGCCAAGTACCATCTGTTTCAGGAATTCTAATAGACTGCCCTGTTGGTATAATTTTTTGTAGCTGAGTTTTAAGATTATAGTAGATTTCTGTCGTTCTTGTGCTTCTGTTCTTGCATCTATAAATACAGGTTGTGATACTATTCTATGCTTTAGATGTTCAGTAGTACAATGTAGGATAAATCTCAAGTTCTTGTTCATATGAGCAATACTGGAGATGCAATGACATCAAACAGGATTTCTCTGTGTTCTAGAAGTGCAGGGTATTTATCGTTTGTGAATTTTTGTGTGTCCCTATTATAGTTTTGGAATATTGACTTGCCTTTTCTAAAAGGGTATTAGACAGGGGGTAGTGTGGGGTCGAAATTCAGCTATCTATGCCCCATTTTTTTAATAAAACTTTTTAATACATCTCAATGGAACTGTAGGCAATTGTCTGAGGTGATGGTTGAAGGAATTCCATGTCTGGAAAAACTTCCTTCAGACATTCAGGTACTTTAGTTGAATAGACATTGGTCTCATGTAGATCAATCGCAACATAACTACTGAAATAGTCTACAGTGACCATAAGATATTTACTATCAAGTTGGAAGAGATCAACTTCAACACGCTCCTAAGGGTGGGCATTTCATGCTGGAGGAAGAATTTTTTTCGGTTTAGACTTCTGTGATAGGTTACAAACTTCAAAGTTTCTGATGAATAGTTCAATGGATTTGTTCATCCAAGCCAAAACAATTAGTGAATGAACTTTTTGTTGAGATGGACAGCATAAGGATATTATGAAGTGCAATTTAAATTTTTTTTTGGGTCTGACAGGGCAATCCTTTTTCATTTCACAACCTTTGTAGGAGCATTCTCTGTAATAATAGAGATCGTTTTCTGGTAAGAAAATTTAGAAATATTTGCTGAGGGATGATCAGGAGTAAACAGACATATAGATATTGATGAAAATACCTTCAACCAAAAAGAATAGCATACAATTACTTTTCATTTTGTAAATATTTTTACTTCTTTGCTGTTTATGAGCTTAGATGGAAAAAATGTAAGAATTATTATACGCACAGTTTATTTAATACTAGCTGTTGGGATGGCGGCTCGCGCCACCCCAACACCTAGTTGGTGGGGCGCTTCGCACCCCCCCAAAGCCCCCCCGAGCGCATAAATCGATACGCACCATATTAGTTACACGCCATTGTAGTTGTGTCCCTATGTCCCACCTGTGAATATATATATCTATATATATAAAAATAAGTTGTCTGTCTGTGGATGTGTGGATGGATGTGTCAGGTGACGTCACCTGAAAAAACTGGATTAGGTGACGTCAAAACTGAAAAAACTAAAAAAAGGCAAAAACTACAAAAAAAAACTAAAAACTAATAAAAAAAATAAAAAAGCTAAAAAACTAAAAAAACTATAAAGGTAAAAACCAATAAAAAACTAAAAAAAAAACTGAAAAAACTAAAAAAAGGCAAAAACTACAAAAAAAAACTAAAAACTAATAAAAAAAGTAAAAAAGCTAAAAAACTAAAAAAACTAAAAAAACTAAAAAAGGTAAAAAACTAAAAAAAATAAAAAATAAAAAAAAACTAAAAAAAAGAAAAAAAATTGAAAAATAAGCTAAAATAAAGGTAAAAACCAATAAAAAACTAAAAAAAAAAGGAAAAAACTAATAAATGACGACACTCAAAGAGAAAGCGACCAGGACAAAAGGAATGTTCGATTAGCAATCAACAAAGCACCGGGACACAGGGAGTATAAATGACGACCAGGACATAAGTAAAAAAAAAAAAACTATCTATATATATAAAAATAAGTTGTCTGTGGATCTGTGGATCGTGGATCAGGTGACGTCACCTGAAAAAACTGGATCAGGTGACGTCAAAACTGAAAAAACTAAAAAAAGGCAAAAACTACAAAAAAAACTAAAAAATAATAAAAAAAATAAAAAAGCTAAAAAACTAAAAAAACTAAAAAAAGGCAAAAACTACAAAAAAACTAAAAACTAATAAAAAAGCTAAAAAACTAAAAAAACTAAAAAAAAGGCAAAAACTACAAAAAAACTAAAAACTAATAAAAAAAATAAAAAAGCTAAAAAACTAAAAAAACTAAAAAAAGGTAAAAAACTAAAAAATAAATAACGACCGGGACACAGGGACACAACTACAACGGGGACACCGGGGGAAACAGGGGGATATAAATGACGACCGGGACAAAAAAACTAAAAAGAAATAAAAACTAAAAACTAATAAAAAAAAGTAAAAAATCTAAAAATCTAAATAAGCTAAAAAAGAAAAAAAAAGGAAAAAAATAAAGGAGAAAAACAAAACTAAAAAACAAATGTATATACAGACCGGGACACCGGGATACAAATGATGACCGGGACCCGGGACACAGGGAATATAAATGACGACCGGGACACAGGGACACAACTACAACGGGGACACCGGGGGAAACAGGGGGATAACCTGACAATCTATTTATATGCAAAGACAATGGGACAGCAAAGAATGTTGTATATTCGCAAGTTTTACGTAGTTAAAACCATATATATATATATATCTATATTCACAGGTGGGACATAGGGACACAACTACAATGGCGCGTAACTATTATGGCGCGTAACGACTTACGCGCGCGGGGGGGCTTGGGGGGGGCGCGAAGCGCCCCCACCAACTAGGTGTTGGGGTGGCGCGAAGCGCCACCCCAACAGCTAGTATATATATATATATATATATATATATATATATATATATATATACATATATATATATATATATATATATATATATATGTTTTAACTACGTAAAACTTGCGAATATACAACATACTTCGCTGTCCCATTGTCTGTGCATATAAATAGATTGTCAGGTTTATCGACTCTTGAACTTCCAAAATATAATAGTCCATGGGAAAACAATCCGTATTCAGATCTATACCTCATGATTCTAATGATTGCCCTTGAGCTTTGTTGATGGTGATTGCTAATCGACGATTCCCCGTGTCGCCGTCGTTACTTATATATCCCCCTGTGCCTCCCGGCGTCCCCGTTGTAGTTCTGTCCCTGTGTCCCGGTCGTCATTTATATTCCCTGTGTCCTGGTTGTCATTTGTGTCCGGTGTCCCAGTCATTGATTTCTCTTTGAGGGTCCGGGGCGTCATTTATATTCCTTGTGTCCCGGTCGTCATTTGTGTCCCGGTGTCCCGGTCTGTATATACATTCGTTTTTGAATTGGTCTTTTTCTTAGGTTTTAGTTTTTTACCTTTTTTTTAGTTTTTTTAGTTATACCTCATGATTCTAATGATTGCCCTTGAGTTTTGTTGATGGTGATTGCTAATCGAACATTACCTGTGTCCCCGTCGTCATTTATATATCCCCCTGCGCCACCCGGCGTCCCCGTTGTAGTTGTGTCCCTGTGTCCCGGTCGTCATTTATATTCCCTGTGTCCCGGTCGTCATTTGTATCCTGGTTTCCGGGTCTGTATATACATTCGTTTTTGAAATGGTATATGATGAAATAAATTTTTGTATTTTTCCTCTTTTTTTCTTTTTAGTTTTTTTTTAGTTTTTTTCTTTTTTTTTTAGTTTTTTTTTATTTTTATTTTTTTTAGTTTTGTTTTTCTCCTTTATTTTTCATTTTTTTTCTTATTTAGTTTTTTTTAGTTTTTTAGCTTTCTTGGTTTTTTTATTAGTTTTTAGTTTTTTTTCTTTTTAGTTTTTTTTGTAGTTTTTACCTTTTTTTAGTTTTTTTAGTTTTTTTTTACTTATGTCCTGGTCGTCATTTATACTCCCTGTGTCCCGGTCGTAATTTGTGTCCCGGTGCTTTGTTGATGGTGATTGCTAATCGATCATTCCCTGTGTCCAGGTTGCTTTCTCTTTGAGTGTCCCGGTCGTCATTTATATTCCCTATGTGCCGGTGTCCCGGTCTTCGTTTGTGTCCCGATGTCCCGGTCGTCATTTGTGTCCCGATGTCGCGATCTGTAACTTCGTCAGTCGAAAACATGACGTCAGTCAACACACAAACATGACGTCACCCGACAGACCCACACACACACAGACAACTTATTTTTATATATATAGATAGGATTATATGTACAATATAGAATTATTTTGTTGGAGAACAGCTCCAGTGCCTGACTTCTTTGGATCTGCGAGTTTGATTGCAACCAGACCTTTTTTCATTATAGCCTGGGACAAATTTTGAAATTCAAAAAAGAAATTACAAAAAAAAATATTGTCAAATTCAAAGATTTTAGAATAACAACAACAATCTTGATCTAGGAACTTGAGGTCCACTTTTCTAAGGTCCAATTTTCCTGAAAATATAGAAAAGGCGTTTAACTTTGTTCTAAGAATGTGAATAGATTATTCTATGTTCTTTACTACTACTACTACTACTACTACTACTACTAATAACTCACTGCAGCACCAAGCCACCTGAGGCCAACACAGCTACGCACACTCCTCCTCCAACCTAATCTATTTAAAGCCTCCCTCTTTACACCCTCCCAGGAAGTTCCCATTTCCTTTAAATCCTTATTTATGACATCCTCCCAACCCAGACAAGGACGACCTGCTTTCCGTGTAGCCCCAGACGGTTGGCAAAAAAGGACAATCTTCGGTAATCTGTCATCCTTCATCCGTAGAACGTGGCCTAGCCATCTCAACCTTTCTTTCATTATAGCCCCAGAAAGCGGGATTGAACCACACTTTTCGTACAACCTACTGTTTGAAATACGGTCAGTCAGCCGGGTACCCAGAACAATCCGTAGGCAATTTCTCTGGAAAACATCTAGTAAATTTTCATCTGCTTTTCGGAGTGTCCATGCTTCAGAGCCATATTTGACCACTGTCATCACTGTAGCTTCCAATATTCTAATCTTGGTTTGTAGGCTTATCTTTCTATTCTTCCAAACTTTTTTTAACTGTGAAAAAACACCCTGAGCTTTAGCTATTCTACTTTTAACATCTTCACTGCTCCCACCATCTTTACTAATAATACTACCAAGGTAACTTCGTTACCTTCGTTACCTAATCTTTTCGTTACCTAAGGTCACCTGTTCATCTTCACTTATTCCTAACCTTAGTGACTTAGTCTTCTTAACATTAATTTTCAAGCCTATTTTAGCACCCTGAACTTGTAAAACCTCTAAAAATCCATTCATTTTGCTCACACTTTCATCTAATATGCTTAAATCATCAGCATAATCTAAGTCCAGGAGCGTTCTTCCTCCCCATTTGATTCCATGGTCTCCAATTGCCTTTCCTGTGCTCCTTAAGACGAAGTCCATCAAAATGATCCATATAAAGGGGGATAGAACACAACCCTGCTTAACTCCTGATTTAATACAAAACCAGTTGCTAACCTCATTTCCTACCTTAACCGCAGCAGTATTATTCTCGTACATAGCGCAAATCACTTTAATGTATTTTTCTGGTATACCATATAACGATAAGACCTTTGTTAACGCTGTTCTATCAACAGAATCGAATAAATTACAAAATTTCAGAGAAACTTTTCATCTTTTTTTCAGTTCCCATTCCTGGAATATTTTTGAGCTTCCATTTTCAGTATTCCCAAAATATAGACTATTGAACATGCTATGAAAAAGAAGGAACTGCAAAAGTAGTAGTGCCCTGCAACACATTTCGAACGTGAAAGTTTTGGAGTAGACAATATAGTATTTCCCAGTTTTCGTAACGTATATTTTTGTTTTCATGAATAATGTATGCTCATTATATTTGTTTGGAAATAATGGCAACAAATTTAGCCTAACTCTGCATCCCCCCCCCCTTGATAAAATTTCTCACGTGAAAACAAATATAGTAAAAGAACTATATAAACCAACGTTTTCTGCGATTAAAAGCAAACTAAATGCGTGTAGGCACAGTTATAATTTTGCAATATTTGTGCTGCGACAGCAACACTTTGGTTTTGTCGTGTTTTTCCCCCCTAGCACCCCAATTTCAGCTTATTCCTAGAAAGTGGCAAGGATCTAATCTCTGCGATTTTTACGAAAAGTGTGGACCTTAGGCCAGATTGATGAATATGACTTTGCATTTGGAAAGCTTCGTAGAACTCTTACCTGGGACCAAAAAGGATGGTTTTTGCTTGTGTTTCTACCCATTTCTGTTCGTGATTTCAGCTGAGTTTATCATTCGGTTTTCCGCACTGGGGATTGCAGTAAAGAAATGGTATAAAAAGTCAACTTTTGAACTAAGACAGATTGATTTTTTTTTCGATGGCAGTCCATATCTTTTGATGAGCTGATCAAAGTATATGTCATCCATTTTTTCGTAGAAAAATTCCTTCATAAGATATAGCAGTTTGAAAGTTTAAAGTGGTTGACAACTTCAGTAGTAAGGTATACACTGAAACCAGAAATAGGCTGATATCAATTGTGGCATATATAGGAGGGTTTTAAGCAACAGTCGGCTGTTAGCTCATAATAATTTTCGGCAATGAGGGGTTAGCAACTTTTCCTAGTTGATGTACCTATTATGTGTTTCCGGTGTATTTGATAGTAAGACCAATTTGGTTCCAGTGCTAAGTCATGTAGGGGACTTGTAAGTGATAATCGGCTGTTAGGCTACAATTATCTTCAGCGATGAGGGGTTTGCAACTTTTGCTAGTTGCAATCTGGGGTTTGCAACTTTTGCGAGTTGGCGTACCTAGTATTTATTTTAAGATTCTTACAGATTAACATCTTATGTATTTAATCGAAGCGAAGAAACAAAACCAAAGTGTTGCTATTGCAACACTTTACTCGGCGAAACCGACCAAAGGTTGGCGCAGCACCCCACGTTGCCCATGCAACGTAGATCTAGCATGATTTATAATTAACAAGCTGTTAATTAACAAATGATTATAATTAACAACGTAGATCTAGCATGATTTATAATTAACAAGCTCCAACACCTAGTTGGAGGGGGCATTTCGTGCCCCCCCCCCGCGCGTAAGTCGTTACGCGCCATTGTAGTTGTGTCCCTGTGTACCACCTATGAATATAGATAGATTTATATATGTGTTTTGAACTACGTAAAACTTGCGAATATACAACACTAGCTGTTGAAGAAACAAAACCAAAACCTTGTTTCATCAGGTTTCACATCAAACAAAACCTTGTTTGAAGAAACAAAACCAAAGTGTTGCTGTCACAACACTTTACTCAACGAAGCCGAACAAAGGTTGCCGCAGCACCCCACGTTGCCCATGCAACGTAGAACTAGTATGATTTATAATTAACTAGCTGTTGGGGTGGTGCGAAGCGCCACCCCAACACGTAGTTGGTGGGGGCGCTTTGCCCCCCCCAAGCCCCCCCGCGCGTGTAGGTCGTTACGCGCCATATTAGTTACGCGCCATTGTAGTTGTGTCCCTGTGTCCCACCTGTGAATATAGATAGATTTATATATATATATATATATAAATATATATATATATATATATATATATATATATATATATATATATATATATATATATATATATATATATATATATATATATATATATATATATATATATATGTATATATATATATATATATATATATTTAATTACGTAAAACTTGCAAATATACAACATTCTTGGCTGTCCCATTGTCTGTGCATATAAATAGATTGTCATGTTCACTGACTCTTGAACATGCAACATATAATTGTTCATGGGAAAAACAATCTGTATTCAGATCTATACCTCATTATTCTAATGATTGTCCTTGAGCTTTGTTGATGGTGATTGCTAATCGAACATTCCCTGTGTCCCCGTCGTCATTTATATATCTCCCTGTGCCCCTGGCGTCCCCGTTGTTTTTTTTCCCTTGTGTCCCGGTCGTCATTTTTGTCCCGGTCGTCATTATTGTCCTGGTCGTCACATGTGTTCCGGTGTCCCGGTCTGTAATTTCTCTTTGAGTGTCCTGGTCGTCATTTATATTCCCTGTGTCTCGGTCGTCATTTGTTTCCCGGTGCTTTGTTGATGGTGATTGCTAATCGAACATTCCTTTTGTCTCGGTTGCTTTCTCTTTGAGTGTCCCGGTCGTCATTTATATTCCCTACTAGCTGTTGGGGTGGCGCATCGCCAGCCCAACACCTAGTTGGTGGGGAAGCTTCGCCCCCCCCCAAGCCCCCCCGCGGGTACCAGTCGTTACGCACCATATTCAGTTACGTGTCATTGTAGTTGTTTCCCTGTGTCCCACCTGTGAATATAGATATATATATATATATATATATATATATATATATATATATATATATATATATATATAGATATATATATATATATATATATATATATATATATATATATATATATATATAGATAATATATATATATATATATATATATATATATATATATATATATATATATATATATATATATATATATATATATATAATATATAATATATATATATACATATATATATATATATATATATATATAATATTATATATATATATATATATATATATATATATATATATATATATATATATATATATATATATATATATATATATATATATATTTTTAACTACGTAAAACTTGCGAATGTACAACATTCTTGGCTGTCCCATTGTCTGTGCATATAAATAGATTGTCAGGTTTACCGACTCTTGAACATGCAACATTTAATTTTCCATGGGAAAAACAATCTGTATTCAGATCTATACTTCATTATTCTAATGATTGCCCCTGTGTCCTTGTCCTCATTTATATATCCCCCTTTCCCCCCCAGCGTCCCCGTTGTTGTTGTTGTTTCCCTGTGTCCCGGTCGTCATATGTGTCCCGGTGTCACAGTTTGTAATTTCTCTTTGAGTGTCTTGGTCGTCATTTATATTCCCTGTGTCCCGGTCGTCACTTGTGTTCCCGTTACCTGGCCTTTAATTTCTCTTTGAGTGTCCTGGTCCCCATTTATATTCCCTGTGTCCCGGTCGTCATTTGTGTCCGGTGCTTTGTTGATGGTGATTGCTAATCGAACATTCCTTGTGTCCCGGTCGCTTTCTCTTTTAGTGTCCCGGTCGTCATTTATATTCCCTATGTCCCGGTCGTCATTTGTGTCCCGATGTCCCAGTGTTTAATTTCGTCAATCAACAAACATGACTTCAGTCAACACACAAACATGACGTCACTCGAAACACAGACACACAGACAACTTATTTTTATATATATAAGATGTCCCGGTGTCCCGGTCGTCATTTGTGTCCCGATGTCCCGGTGTGTAATTTCGTCAATCTACAAACATGACGTCATTCGACACACAAACATGACGTCACTCGACACATAGACAACTTATTTTATATATATAGATAGATTCTTTGCTTTCCCATTGTCTGTGCATATACAAACCCTTATGTACTTATAATGACGTCATATGCAAACGCTCTTTTTACAAACAAATAAACATGCATACACACAACTCGTTTTTATATAGATAGATACAATACAAATTAACTGCGTAAAACTTGCGAATATACAACATTCTTCGCTGTCCAATTGTCGCTGCACATAAATAGATTGTCAGGTTTACCGACCCTCGAACATGCAACGTACAATTGTCCATGGGAAAAACAATTAATATTAAGATCTATACCACATTTTTGTAATGATTGACCTTGAGCTTTGTTGATGGTGATTGCAAATACTAATCAAATTAGGAATTGCAATCTTTTAAATTGAAAAGGCACATACGTTGGAATCATGGGAATGCGAGGAATAAGAACAGCCTCGACCTCAAAAGGTCCTGTCAAGATTGTGGCCTCTATTACGTTTTCCATTGTTGTTTTTTACGGCAAGTCGCGTGCCATTTCAAAGCTTTGGTGGGTTTATGTTATGTAACAATATTATTGGTACGCCTATTTTTAGTTGTGGCACGTATGGTGGAAACCCTGAAAGATCCACGGAATTTAAAAATTCAGATGGATAATTAACCGCCTCATTTGGTTCCAAAACTGTGTCGACTGACTTGTAAAGGACTGCCTGGTCTCGAATCTTGGTCAAAACAATATTGTTGATTTCGTGGACGTCAATATTTTTGGGTGCAAGAATCACTCTTTCACTTAGCCATTTATTATTTTTATAATTGTTTAGAATATTCGGAAATACTTTTTCAATCAATTCGTTTTTGGACGTCACTAAATTACAGAATTCAGCAGGTAGGTGTAAACGTCCTGAAATTGAGTCTACTGGGAGCTATCCGTTTCCAATTGCCAACAATTGATCTGAAAATGTTTGACCAGAGTCATCGTTTTGCAATCGGAAACGCATATTTGTAGTTAATTTTAATGTTTTTACGTGTGCCCATAAATTATAATTTTTCAGGCAAGCATTCATTTCGTCTGCAGGGGTTGATCTAGGTATTATAGGTAATGTTTGCCTGAAATCTCCCGCAAGCAATATTAATGTGCTGCAAAGGGTTTCGAATTCCCTCGCAAATCTTTCAAACATTGATCCAGAGCCTCGAGCGATTTTTTGTGTGCCATTGTGCACTCGTCCCAAATAATAATATTGCATTGCTGCAATACTCTACCATCCCAGATGGTTTGGAAATATTGCACGTGGGAGTTTCTTTAGAATGCAAATTCAGAGGCAATTTCAAAGCGGAATGAGCAGATCTTCCACCAGGCAGCAGCGTTGCGGCTATTCCGGACGATGCAATTGCCAACGCTATATCATTTTTTGATCGAATTGATGCCAGAATCAGTTTTATCACAAACGTTTTAACAGTACCTACTGGCAAATCCAAAAAGAAAATTTTTTCAATGTTGTTATCGACACAGTGCATTATCGTATCATAAATATCTTTTTGTTCCGACGTTAACTTGGAAATGTTATTTTGTACATACGACAATAGATCACTCGTACTGTAACTTTGTTCACGATCCAATTCTTCACATGTCGAAACAGCAGCGGTACGATTAGGTGAAGGCATTCCCAAATCCTGAAGAGGTTTATTTGTCATACATACGCACAAATCTTCTATAATAACTGAAGTGTAGTTATAAATTTCTGATGTAAAATCAAAAGTCATATCTGACGTCTCTAACCGTTTTCGATGGAGTATATCTTCGGACATTTTCGATTTATATTTTTCCCATAACTCTGTAGGAGCTGAAGAAGAGCAAGTTGTTAGTATGATTCCAAACAATGCACAAATTTGACTTGGAGTTGACGTTTCGGACGCGTCATTGATGCAGTTATCCCACTGTTGGTCATTCTCCAATAAATTCAGAGCTTGGCATTCACTACGGTAAGTGTCATGTATAGTACCGTTTACAGTTCTCAAATACTCAAAGGACGTCGGACCGGGTACATTCACCAAATGCAGGCTCAGAACGAAGCATTCATGTTGATTGGGGTGAACGGTGTAAAGTCTTCCTATCGTGGTATCTTTGAAGATGGTAGGTTTGCCGTCGACTGACTTAACGTTGACTGAAACGTTGAATACTGTAACTCCGTAAAGGCAACCAAATACACAAAGAGCCCTGAATCCACCGGATAAAAAGTTAACTGCTTTCTTATCGCTATGCAAAAATGATTCTTTTGCAAAAAACTGCTGTATACTGAAGTGCCTTCGTATTACACGTGGAATACTAAAAATAAAGTATTTGAACGTCGAAAACAGGGTAAGTCAGTCGAAGGCAAACCTACCATCTTCAAAGATACCACGATAGAAAGACTCTAGACCGTTCACCCCAATCAACATGAATGTTTCGTTCTGAGCCTGCATTTGGTGAATGTACCCGGTCCGACGTCCTTTGAGTATTTGAGAACTGTAAACGGTACTATACATGACACTTACCGTAGTGCATTCCAAGCTCTGAATTTATTGGAGAATGACCAACAGTGGGATAACTGCATCAATGACGCGTGCGAAACGTCAACTCCAAGTCAAATTCGTGCATTGTTTGGAATCATGCTAACAACTTGCTCTTCTTCAGCTCCTACAGAGTTATGGGAAAAATATAAATCGAAAATGTCCGAAGATATAGTCCATCGAAAACGGTTAGAGACGTCAGATATGAATTTTCATTTTACATCAGAAATTTATAACTACAATTTAGTTATTATAGAAGATTTGTGCGTATGTATGACAAACAAACCTCTTCAGGATTTGGGAATGCCTTCACCTAATCGTATCGCTGCTGTTTCGACATGTGTAGAATTGGATCGTGAACAAAGTTACAGTACGAGTGATCTATTGTCGTATGTACAAAATAACATTTCCAAGTTAACGTCAGAACAAAGACATTTATGATACGATAATGCATTGTGTCGATAACAACATTGAATAAATTTTCTTTTTGGATTCGCCAGTAGGTACTGGTAAAACGTTTGTGATAAAACTGATTCTGGCATCAATTCGATCAAAAAATGATATAGCGATGGCAATTGCATCGTCCGGAATAGCCACAACGCTGCTGCCTGGTGGAAGATCTGCTCATTCCGCTTTGAAATTGCCTCTGAATTCGCATTCTAAAGAAACTCCCACGTGCAATATTTCCAAATCATCTGGGATGTGTAGAGTATTGCAGCAATGCAATATTAATATTTGGGACGAGTGCACAATGGCAAACAAAAAATCGCTCGAGGCTCTGGATCAATGTTTGAAAGATTTACGAGGGAAATCGAAACCCTTTGGCAGCACATTAATATTGCTTGCGGGAGATTTCAGGCAAACATTACCTATAATACCTAGATCAACTCCTGCAGACGAAATGAATGCTTGCCTGAAAAATTCTAATTTATTGGCACACGTAAAAACATTAAAATTAACTACAAATATGCGTGTCCGATTGCAAAACGATGACTCTGGTCAAATATTTTCAGATCAATTGCTGGCAATTGGAAACGGATAGCTCCCAGTAGATTCAATTTCATGACGTATACACCTACCTGCTGAATTCTGTAATTTAGTGACGTCCAAAAACGAATTGATTAAAAAAGTATTTCCGAATATTCTAAACAATTATAAAAATAATAAATAGCTAAGTGAAAGAGCGATTCTTGCACCCAAAAATATTGACGTCCACGAAATCAACAATATTGTTTTGACCAAGATTCGAGACCATGCAGTCCTTTACAAGTCAGTCGACACAGTTTTGGAACCAAATGAGGCGGTTAATTATCCATCTGAATTTTTAAATTCCGTAGATCTTTCAGGGTTTCCACCACACGTCCACAACTAAAAATAGGCGTACCAATAATATTTTTACATAACATAAACCCACCAAAGCTTTGCAATGGCACGCGACTTGCCGTAAAAAAAAAAATGGAAAACGTAATAGAGGCCACAATCTTGACACGACCTTTTGAGGTCGAGGCTGTTCTTATTCCTCGCATTCCCATGATTCCAACGTATGTGCCTTTCCAATTTAAAAGATTGCAATTCCCAATTTGATTAGTATTTGCAATCACCATCAACAAAGCTCAAGGTCAATCATTACAAAAATGTGGTATAGATCTTAATATTGATGGTTTTTCCCTTGGACAATTGTATGTTGCATGTTCGAGGGTCGGTAAACCTGACAATCTATTTATATGCAGCGACAATTGGACAGCGAAGAATGTTGTATATTCGCAAGTTTTACGCAGTTTATTTGTATTGTATCTATCTATCTATCTATCTATATAAAAACGAGTTGTGTGTATGCATGTTTGTTTGTTTGTAAAAAGAGCGCTTGCATATGACGTCATTATAAATACATAAGGGTTTGTATATGCACAGAC
>NW_027064842.1:0-24267 GCF_032884065.1 Artemia franciscana
TGAGGTTCCCGGTCGTCATTTATATTCCCTGTATCCCCGTGTCCCGGTCGTCATTTGTGTCCCGGTCTGTAATTTCATCAGTTGACAAACATGACGTCAGTCGACAAACAATTTCTTGACGCATACAGCTCAATCCTTACAATGACGTCAGTCGACACACCTGAAGTCACTCGACAGACACACAGACAACTTATTTTTATATATATAGATATATAGCTGTTGGGGGGGGGGGGCTTGGGGGGGCATCGCGCCCCCAAGCCCCCCACGCGCGTAAGTCGTTACACGCCATATTAGTTACCTGCCATTGTAGTTGTGTCCCTGTGTCCCACCTGTGAATTGAGATAGATATAAATATATATATTTTTTTAACTAAATAAAACTTGCGAATATACAACATTCTTCGCTGTCCAATTTAACTACGTAAAACTTAAGAATATACAACATTCTTCCATGTCCTATTGTTTGTGCATATAAATAGATTGTTAGGTTTACCTAACTCTTGAACATGCAACATAAAATTGTCCATGGGAAAAGCAATCCGTATTCAGATCTATACCTGATTATTCTAATGATTGCCCTTTAGCTTTGTTGATGCTGATTGCTTATCAAACATTCCCTGTGTCCCCGTCGTCATTTATATATCCCCCTGTGCCCCCTGGCACCCCCCTTGTAGTTGTGTCCCTGTGTCCTGGTCGTCATTTATATTCCCAGTATTCCGGTCGTCATTTGTGTCCCGGTGTCCCAGTCTGTACTTTCTCTTTGAGTGTCGAGGTCGTCATTTATATTCCCTGTGTCCCAGCATCCCGGTCGTCATTTGTTTCCCGGTGTCCCGGTCTGTAATTTCTCTTCGAACAATCCCCGTGTCCCGGTCGTCATTTATATATCTTCCCTGTACCCCCGTCGTCCCCTTTGTAGTTGTGTCACTGTGTCCCGGTCGTCATTTATATTCCCTGTGTCCCGGTGTCCCAGTCTGTAATTTCTCTTTGAGGTTCCCGGTCGTCATTTATATTCCCTGTATCCCCGTGTCCCGGTCAGCATTTGTGTCCCGGTCTGTAATTTCATCAGTTGACAAACATGACGTCAGTCGACAAACAATTTCATGACGCATACAGCTCAATCCTTACAATGACGTCAGTCGACAAACCTGAAGTCACTCGACAGACACACAGACAAATTATTTACATATATATAGATATATAGCCGTTGGGGGGGGGCTTGGGGGGCATCGCGCCCCCAAGCCCCCAGCACGCGTAAGTCGTTACACGCCATATTAGTTACCTGCCATTGTAGTTGTGTCCCTGTGTCCCACCTGTGAATTGAGATAGATATAAATATATATATTTTTTGAACTACATAAAACTTGCGAATATACAACATTCTTCGCTGTCCAATTTAACTACGTAAAACTTAAGAATATACAACATTCTTCCATGTCCTATTGTTTGTGCATATAAATAGATTGTTAGGTTTACCTAACTCTTGAACATGCAACATGAAATTGTCCATGGGAAAAGCAATCCGTATTCAGATCTATACCTGATTATTCTAATGATTGCCCTTTAGCTTTGTTGATGCTGATTGCTAATCAAACATTCCTGTGTCCCCGTCGTCATTTATATATTCCCCTGTGCCCCCTGGCACCCCCCTTGTAGTTGTGTCCCTGTGTCCTGGTCGTCATTTATATTCCCAGTATTCCGGTCGTCATTTGTGTCCCGGTGTCCCAGTCTGTACTTTCTCTTTGAGTGTCGAGGTCGTCATTTATATTCCCTGTGTCCCAGCATCCCGGTCGTCATTTGTTTCCCGGTGTCCCGGTCTGTAATTTCTCTTCGAACGATCCCTGTGTCCCGGTCGTCATTTATATATCTTCCCTGTACCCCCGTCGTCCCCTTTGTAGTTGTGTCACTGTGTCCCGGTCGTCATTTATATTCCCTGTGTCCCGGTGTCCCAGTCTGTAATTTCTCTTTGAGGTTCCCGGTCGTCATTTATATTCCCTGTATCCCCGTGTCCCGGTCGTCATTTGTGTCCCGGTCTGTAATTTCATCAGTTGACAAACATGACGTCAGTCGACAAACAATTTCATGACGCATACAGCTCAATCCTTACAATGACGTCAGTCGACACACCTTACGTCACTCGACAGACACACAGACAACTTATTTTTATATATATAGATATATAGTTGTTCGGGGGGGGGGGGGCTTGGGGGGGCATCGCGCCCCCAAGCCCCCCGCGCGCAAAAGTCGTTACACGCCATATTAGTTACCTGCCATTGTAGTTGTGTCCCTGTGTCCCACCTGTGAATTGAGATAGATAAAAATATATATATTTTTTGAACTACATAAAACTTGCGAATATACAACATTCTTCGCTGTCCATTTAACTACGTAAAACTTAAGAATATACAACATTCTTCCATGTTCTATTGTTTGTGCATATAAATAGATTGTTAGGTTTACCTAACTCTTGAACATGCAACATAAAATTGTCCATGGGAAAAGCAATCCGTATTCAGATCTATACCTGATTATTCTAATGATTGCCCTTTAGCTTTGTTGATGCTGATTGCTAATCAAACATTCCCTGTGTCCCCGTCGTCATTTATATATCCCCCGGTGCCCCCTGGCACCCCCCTTGTAGTTGTGTCCCTGTGTCCTGGTCGTCATTAATATTCCCAGTATTCCGGTCGTCATTTGTGTCCCGGTGTCCCAGTCTGTACTTTCTCTTTGAGTGTCGAGGTCGTCATTTATATTCCCTGTGTCCCAGCATCCCGGTCGTCATTTGTTTCCCGGTGTCCCGGTCTGTAATTTCTCTTCGAACAATCCCTGTGTCCCGGTCGTCATTTATATATCTCCCCTGTACCCCCGTCGTCCCCTTTGTAGTTGTGTCACTGTGTCCCGGTCGTCATTTATATTCCCTGTGTCCCGGTGTCCCAGTCTTTAATTTCTCTTTGAGGTTCCCGGTCGTCATTTATATTCCCTGTATCCCCGTGTCCCGGTCGTCATTTGTGTCCCGGTCTGTAATTTCATCAGTTGACAAACATGACGTCAGTCGACAAACAATTTCATGACGCATACAGCTCAATCCTTACAATGACGTCAGTCGACACACCTGAAGTCACTCGACAGACACACAGACAACTTATTTTTATATATATAGATATATAGCTGTTGGGGGGGGGGGCTTGGGGGGGCATCGCGCCCCCAAGCCCCCCGCGCGCGTAAGTCGTTACACGCCATATTAGTTACCTGCCATTGTAGTTGTGTCCCTGTGTCCCACCTGTGAATTGAGAAAGATATAAATATATATATTTTTTGAACTACATAAAACTTGCGAATATACAACATTCTTCGCTGTCCAATTTAACTACGTAAAACTTAAGAATATACAACATTCTTCCATGTCCTATTGTTTGTGCATATAAATAGATTGTTAGGTTTACCTAACTCTTGAACATGCAACATAAAATTGTCCATGGGAAAAGCAATCCGTATTCAGATCTATACCTGATTATTCTAATGATTGCCCTTTAGCTTTGTTGATGCTGATTGCTAATCAAACATTCCCTGTGTCCCCGTCGTCATTTATATATCCCCCTGTGCCCCCTGGCAGCCCCCTTGTAGTTGTGTCCCTGTGTCCTGGTCGTCATTTATATTCCCAGTATTCCGGTCGTCATTTGTGTCCCGGTGTCCCAGTCTGTACTTTCTCTTTGAGTGTCGAGGTCGTCATTTATATTCCCTGTGTCCAAGCATCCCGGTCGTCATTTGTTTCCCGGTGTCCCGGTCAGTAATTTCTCTTCGAACAATCCCTGTGTCCCGGTTGTCATTTATATATATTCCCTGTACCCCCGTCGTCCCCTTTGTAGTTGTGTCACTGTGTCCCGGTCGTCATTTATATTCCCTGTGTCCCGGTGTCCCAGTCTGTAATTTCTCTTTGAGGTTCCCGGTCGTCATTTATATTCCCTGTATCCCCGTGTCCCGGTCGTCATTTGTGTCCCGGTCTGTAATTTCATCAGTTGACAAACATGACGTCAGTCGACAAACAATTTCATGACGCATACAGCTCAATCCTTACAATGACGTCAGTCGACACACCTGAAGTCACTCGACAGACACACAGACAACTTATTTTTATATATATAGATATATAGCTATTGGGGGGGGGCTTGGGGGGGCATCGCGCCCCCAAGCCCCCCGTGCGCGTAAGTCGTTACACGCCATATTAGTTACCTGCCATTGTAGTTGTGTCCCTGTGTCCCACCTGTGAATTGAGATAAATATAAATATATATATTTTTTGAACTACATAAAACTTGCGAATATACAACATTCTTCGCTGTCCAATTTAACTACGTAAAACTTAAGAATATACAACATTCTTCCATGTCCTATTGTTTGTGCATATAAATAGATTGTTAGGTTTACCTAACTCTTGAACATGCAACATAAAATTGTCCATGGGAAAAGCAATCCGTATTCAGATCTATACCTGATTATTCTAATGATTGCCCTTTAGCTTTGTTGATGCTGATTGCTAATCAAACATTCCCTGTGTCCCCTTCGTCATTTATATATCCCCCTGTGCCCCCTGGCACCCCCCTTGTAGTTGTGTTCCTGTGTCCTGGTCGTCATTTATATTCCCAGTATTCCGGTCGTCATTTGTGTCCCGGTGTCCCAGTCTGTACTTTCTCTTTGAGTGTCGAGGTCGTCATTTATATTCCCTGTGTCCCAGTATCCCGGTCGTCATTTGTTTCCCGGTCTCCCGGTCTGTAATTTCTCTTCGAACAATCCCTGTGTCCCGGTCGTCATTTATATATCTTCCCTGTACCCCCGTCGTCCCCTTTGTAGTTGTGTCACTGTGTCCCGGTCGTCATTTATATTCCCTGTGTCCCGGTTGTCCCAGTCTGTAATTTCTCTTTGAGGTTCCCGGTCGTCATTTATATTCCCTGTATCCCCGTGTCCCGGTCGTCATTTGTGTCCCGGTCTGTAATTTCATCAGTTGACAAACATGACGTCAGTCGACATCTGTAATTTCATCAGTTGACAAACATGACGTCAGTCGACAAACAATTTCATGACGCATACAGCTCAATCCTTACAATGACGTCAGTCGACACACCTGAAGTCACTCGACAGACACACAGACAACTTATTTTTATATATATAGATATATAGCTGTTGGGGGGGGGGGCTTGGGGGGGCATTGCGCCCCCAAGCCCCCGCGCGCGTAAGTCGTTACACGCCATATTAGTTACCTGCCATTGTAGTTGTGTCCCTGTGTCCCACCTGTGAATTGAGATAGATATAAATATATATATATTTTTTGAACTACATAAAACTTGCGAATATACAACATTCTTCGCTGTCCAATTTAACTACGTAAAACTTAAGAATATACAACATTCTTCCATGTCCTATTGTTTGTGCATATAAATAGATTGTTAGGTTTACCTAACTCTTGAACATGCAACATAAAATTGTCCATGGGAAAAGCAATCCGTATTCAGATCTATACCTGATTATTCTAATGATTGCCCTTTAGCTTTGTTGATGCTGATTGCTAATCAAACATTCCCTGTGTCCCCGTCGTCATTTATATATCCCCCTGTGCCCCCTGGCACCCCCCTTGTAGTTGTGTCCCTGTGTCCTGGTCGTCATTTATATTCCCAGTATTCCGGTCGTCATTTGTGTCCCGGTGTCCCAGTCTGTACTTTCTCTTTGAGTGTCGAGGTCGTCATTTATATTCCCTGTGTCCCAGCATCCCGGTCGTCATTTGTTTTCCGGTGTCCCAGTCTATAATTTCTCTTCGAACAATCCCTGTGTCCCGGTCGTCATTTATATATCTTCCCTGTACCCCCGTCGTCCCCTTTGTAGTTGTGTCACTGTGTCCCGGTCGTCATTTATATTCCCTGTGTCCCGGTGTCCCAGTCTGTAATTTCTCTTTGAGGTTCCCGGTCGTCATTTATATTCCCTGTATCCCCGTGTCCCGGTCGTCATTTGTGTCCCGGTCTGTAATTTCATCAGTTGACAAACATGACGTCAGTCGACAAACAATTTCATGACGCATACAGCTCAATCCTTACAATGACGTCAGTCGACTAACCTGAAGTCACTCGACAGACACACAGACAACTTATTTATATATATATATAGATATATAAATGTTGGGGGGAGGGGCTTGGGGGGGCATCGCGCCACCAAGCCCCCCGCGCGCGTAAGTCGTTACACGCCATATTAGTTACCTGCCATTGTAGTTGTGTCCCTGTGACGTCTTGCATATGACTCATTGAAATAGTAGATAGACTAGCTAGAATAGACAAATAAAACTCATAGAAATAGTAGATAGACTAGCTAGAATCAAACTATCTACTATTCCGATATACAAGATATTATTGTCTATTAAATAGACAATAATATCGGCCACTGCGCGTCTTTTCTAAAATGACGTCTTGCATATGACTCATAGAAATAGTAGATAGACTAGCTAGAATCAAACTTTCTTGTATTCTAATTGATTTTGAAAACTTACTATTGATTCTAGACCAGCTAGAATCAATAGTAGATAGACTAGCTAGAATCAATAAAACTTTTAATAGATTCAGCAGTGAAAGTTTGATTCTATTTCTATGAGTCATACGCATATTCTCATATGCAAGTCCTTGTGCAAAATATTTTGATTCTAGCTAGTCTATCTACTATTTCTATGAGTCATATGCAAGACGTCATTTTAGAAAAGACTTTTTCACTATTCAATAAATAGATTCAAATCTATTTGAATTTAGAATCAATCTTTCTGTTTGATTCTAATAGAATCAATAGAATAGCACTAGTTCGTATGTGACGTCTTGCATATGGTTCTTGAATTCTAATCTATTGATTCTAGACCAGCTAGAATCAATAGTAGATAGACTAGCAAGAATCAATAAAACTTTTAATAGATTCAGCAGTGAAAGTTTGATTCTATTTCTATGAGTCATACGCATATTCTCATATTCGCAGTGGCCGATATTATTGTCTATTTCTACCGATATTATATTCTTGCATATGACTCATAGAAATAGTAGATAGACTAGCTAGAATCAAACTTTCACTGCTGAATCTATTAAAAGTTTTATTGATTCTAGCTAGTCTATCTACTATTGATTCTAGCTGGTCTAGAATCAATAGTAAGTTTTTAAAATCAATTAGAATACAAGAAAGTTTAATAAAACTCATAGAAATAAAATTTTATAAAACTTTGATTCTGGACATTTTCCTCTAGGCCTCTAGGTGGCCGATATTGAAATAGATTTAATAGATTAAGCAGTGAAAGTTTAATTCTAGATTCAAATAGATTTCTAAAATGATGTCTTGCATATGACTCCTAGAAATAGTAGATAGACTAGCTAGAATCAAACTTTCACTGCTGAATCTATTAAAAGTTTTAATAGATTCTAAAATGACGTCTTGCATATGACTCATAGAAAACTTATTATCTCTATCTATTCTATTCTATCTATCTACTCTAAGTATTCTTAGAAACTTATCAAACTTTCACTGCTGAATCTATTAAAAGTTTTGAATCTTTAAGAATTAAAAGTTTTGAATCTATTAAAACTTTTAATAGATTCAGCAGTGAAAGTTTGATTCTAGTTAGTCTATCTACTATTTCTATGAGTCATATGCAAGACGTCATTTTAGAAAAGACGCGCAGTGGCCGATATTATTGTCTATTTCTACCGATATTATATTCTTGCATATGACTCATAGAAATAGTACTACAATATTTTACTACAAAGACTCATAGAAATAGTAGATAGACTAGCTAGAATCAAACTTTCACTGTTTCTAGTGAAGGCTTGCGGCCTTGTGCAAAATATTTTCCTCTAGGCCTCTAGGTGGCCGATATTCAAATAGATTTAATAGATTCAGCAGTGAAAGTTTGATTCTAGCTAGTCTATCTACTATTTCTATGAGTCATATGCAAGTCCTTGTGCAAAATATTTTGATTCTAGCTAGTCTATCTACTATTTCTATGAGTTTTATTTGTCTATTCTAGCTAGTCTATCTACTATTTATGTTATGAATGAAATGAAAGGTCTTGCATACAAGAGTAGATAGATTTATTAAACGGAGTAGAAATAGAAATAGACAATAATATCGGCCACTGCGCGTCTTTTCTAAAATGACGTCTTGCATATGACTCATAGAAATAGTAGATAGACTAGCTAGAATAGACAAATAAAACTCATAGAAATAGTAGATAGACTAGCTAGAATCAAACTATCTACTATTCCGATATACAAGATATTATTGTCTATTAAATAGACAATAATATCGGCCACTGCGCGTCTTTTCTAAAATGACGTCTTGCATATGACTCATAGAAATAGTAGATAGACTAGCTAGAATCAAACTTTCTTGTATTCTAATTGATTTTAAAACTTACTATTGATTCTAGACCAGCTAGAATCAATAGTAGATAGACTAGCTAGAATCAATAAAACTTTTAATAGATTCAGCAGTGAAAGTTTGATTCTATTTCTATGAGTCATACGCATATTCTCATATGCAAGTCCTTGTGCAAAATATTTTGATTCTAGCTAGTCTATCTACAATTTCTATGAGTCATATGCAAGACTTCATTTTAAAAGACTTTTTCACTATTCAATAAATAGATTCAAATCTATTTGAATCTAGAATCAAACTTTCTGTTTGATTCTAATAGAATCAATAGAATAGCACTAGTTCGTATGTGACGTCTTGCATATGGTTCTAGAATTCTAATCTATTGATTCTAGACCAGCTAGAATCAATAGTAGATAGACTAGCAAGAATCAATAAAACTTTTAATAGATTCAGCAGCGAAAGTTTGATTCTATTTCTATGAGTCATACGCATATTCTCATATGCAAGTCCATAACTCTGACCTAGTAAGCAAATCCACGAACACCACCCCGTTTATTAAAACTTCAATAAAACTTTTAATAGCTTCAGCAGTGAAAGTTTGATTCTAGCTAGTCTATCTACTATTTCTATAAGTCATATGCAAGACAATAATATCGTAGAAATAGACAATAATATCGGCCACTGCGCGTCTTTTCTAAAATGACGTCTTGCATATGACTCATAGAAATAGTAGATAGACTAGATCTCATCTAGTGATCTAGATGAGTAGATCTCTGACCTAGTAAGCAAATCCACGAACAGAAATAGTAGAAATTGATAAGAAATAGTAGATAGACTAGCTAGAATCAAACTTTCTTGTATTCTAATTGATTTTATTGTATAAGATATTATTGTCTATTAAATAGACAATAATATCGGCCACTGTGCGTCTTTTCTAAAATGACGTCTTGCATATGACTCTTGCTTACTAGATTCATAGCTGAAAAAATTTTATTTTTTTTTCTAATGACTTTAAAAGTCATTTATTAAACGGAGTCATATGCAAGACGTCATTTTAGAAAAGACGCGCAGTGGCCGATATTATTGTCTATTTCTACCGATATTATATTCTTGCATATGACTCATAGAAATAGTAGATAGACTAGCTAGAATCAAACTTTCACTGCTGAATCTATTAAAAGTTTTATTGATTCTAGCTAGTCTATCTACTATTGATTCTAGCTGGTCTAGAATCAATAGTAAGTTTTTAAAATCAATTAGAATACAAGAAGGTTTAATAAAACTCATAGAAATAAAATTTTATAAAACTTTGATTCTGGACATTTTCCTCTAGGCCTCTAGGTGGCCGATATTCAAATAGATTTAATAGATTCAGCAGTGAAAGTTTGATTCTAGATTCAAATAGATTTCTAAAATGACGTCTTGCATATGACTCATAGAAATAGTAGATAGACTAGCTAGAATCAAACTTTCACTGCTGAATCTATTAAAAGTTTTAATAGATTCTACAATGACGTCTTGCATATGACTCATAGAAAACTTATTATCTCTATCTATTCTATTCTATCTATCTACTCTAAGTATTCTTAGAAACTTATCAAACTTTCACTGCTGAATCTATTAAAAGTTTTGAATCTTTAAGAATTAAAAGTTTTGAATCTATTAAAACTTTTAATAGATTCAGCAGTGAAAGTTTGATTCTAGCTAGTCTATCTACTATTTCTATGAGTCATATGCAAGACGTCATTTTAGAAAAGACGCGCAGTGGCGGATATTATTGTCTATTTCTACCGATATTATATTCTTGCATATGACTCATAGAAATAGTATTACAATATTTTACTACAAAGACTCATAGAAATAGTAGATAGACTAGCTAGAATCAAACTTTCACTGTTTCTAGTGAAGGCTTGCGGCCTTGTGCAAAATATTTTCCTCTAGGCCTCTAGGTGGCCGATATTCAAATAGATTTAATAGATTCAGCAGTGAAAGTTTGATTCTAGCTAGTCTATCTACTATTTCTATGAGTCATATGCAAGTCCTTGTGCAAAATATTTTGATTCTAGCTAGTCTATCTACTATTTCTATGAGTTTTATTTGTCCATTCTAGCTAGTCTATCTACTATTTATGTTATGAATGAAATGAAAGGTCTTGCATACAAGAGTAGATAGATTTATTAAACGGAGTAGAAATAGAAATAGACAATAATATCGGCCACTGCCTGTCTTTTCTAAAATGACGTCTTGCATATGACTCATAGAAATAGTAGATAGACTAGCTAGAATAGACAAATAAAACTCATAGAAATAGTAGATAGACTAGCTAGAATCAAACTATCTACTATTCCGATATACAAGATATTATTGTCTATTAAATAGACAATAATATCGGCCACTGCGCGTCTTTTCTAAAATGACGTCTTGCATATGACTCATAGAAATAGTAGATCGACTAGCTAGAATCAAACTTTCTTGTATTCTAATTGATTTTAAAAACTTACTATTGATTCTAGACCAGCTAGAATCAATAGTAGATAGACCAGCTAGAATCAATAAAACTTTTAATAGATTCAGCAGTGAAAGTTTGATTCTATTTCTATGAGTCATACGCATATTCTCATATGCAAGTCCTTGTGCAAAATATTTTGATTCTAGCTAGTCTATCTACTATTTCTATGAGTCATATGCAAGACGTCATTTTAGAAAAGACTTTTTCACTATTCAATAAATAGATTCAAATCTATTTGAATCTAGAATCAAACTTTCTGTTTGATTCTAATAGAATCAATAGAATAGCACTAGTTCGTATGTGACGTCTTGCATATGGTTCTAGAATTCTAATCTATTGATTCTAGACCAGCTAGAATCAATAGTAGATAGACTAGCAAGAATCAATAAAACTTTTAATAGATTCAGTAGTGAAAGTTTGATTCTATTTCTATGAGTCATACGCATATTCTCATATGCAAGTCCATAACTCTGACCTAGTAAGCAAATCCACGAACACCGCCCCGTTTGATAAAACTTCAATAAAACTTTTAATAGATTCAGCAGTGAAAGTTTTATTCTAGCTAGTCTATCTACTATTTCTATGAGTCATATGCAAGACAATAATATCGTAGAAATAGACAATAATATCGGCCACTGTGCGTCTTTTCTAAAATGACGTCTTGCATATGACTCATAGAAATAATAGATAGACTAGATCTCATCTAGAGATCTAGGTGAGTAGATCTCTGACCTAGTAAGCAAATCCACGAACAGAAATAGTAGAAATTGATAAGAAATAGTAGATAGACTAGCTAGAATCAAACTTTCTTGTATTCTAATTGATTTTATTGTATAAGATATTATTGTCTATTAAATAGACAATAATATGGGCCACTGCGCGTCTTTTCTAAAATGACGTCTTGCATATGACTCTTGCTTACTAGATTCATAGCTGAAAAAATTTTATTTTTTTTTCTAATGACTTTAAAAGTCATTTATTAAACGGAGTCATATGCAAGACGTCATTTTAGAAAAGACGCGCAGTGGCCGATATTATTGTCTATTTCTACCGATATTATATTCTTGCATATGACTCATAGAAATAGTAGATAGACTAGCTAGAATCAAACTTTCACTGCTGAATCTATTAAAAGTTTTATTGATTCTAGCTAGTGTATCTACTATTGATTCTAGCTGGTCTAGAATCAATAGTAATTTTTTAAAATCAATTAGAATACAAGAAAGTTTAATAAAACTCATAGAAATAAAATTTTATAAAACTTTGATTCTGGACATTTTCCTCTAGGCCTCTAGGTGGTTGATATTCAAATAGATTTAATAGATTCAGCAGCGAAAGTTTGATTCTAGATTCAAATAGATTTCTAAAATGACGTCTTGAATATGACTCATAGAAATAGTAGATAGACTAGCTAGAATCAAACTTTCACTGCTGAATCTATTAAAAGTTTTAATAGATTCTAAAATGACGTCTTGCATATGACTCATAGAAAACTTATTATCTCTATCTATTCTATTCTATCTATCTACTCTAAGTATTCTTAGAAACTTATCAAACTTTCACTGCTGAATCTATTAAAAGTTTTGAATCTTTAAGAATTAAAAGTTTTGAATCTATTAAAACTTTTAATAGATTCAGCAGTAAAAGTTTGATTCTAGCTAGTCTATCTACTATTTCTATGAGTCATATGCAAGACGTCATTTTAGAAAAGACGCGCAGTGGCCGATATTATTGTCTATTTCTACCGATATTATATTCTTGCATATGACTCATAGAAATAGTACTACAATATTTTACTAAAAAGACTCATAGAAATAGTAGATAGACTAGCTAGAATCAAACTTTCACTGTTTCTAGTGAAGGCTTGCGGCCTTGTGCAAAATATTTTTCTCTACGCCTCTAGGTGGCCGATATTCAAATAGATTTAATAGATTCAGCAGTGAAAGTTTGATTCTAGCTAGTCTATCTACTATTTCTATGAGTCATATGCAAGTCCTTGTGCAAAATATTTTGATTCTAGCTAGTCTATCTACTATTTATATGAGTTTTATTTGTCTATTCTAGCTAGTCTATCTACTATTTATGTTATGAATGAAATGAAAGGTCTTGCATACAAGAGTAGATAGATTTATTAAACGGAGTAGAAATAGAAATAGACAATAATATCGGCCACTGCGCGTCTTTTCTAAAATGACGTCTTGCATATGACTCATAGAAATAGTAGATAGACTAGCTAGAATCAAACTTTCTTGTATTCTAATTGATTTTAAAAACTTACTATTGATTCTAGACCAGCTAGAGTCAATAGTAGATAGACTAGCTAGAATCAATAAAACTTTTAATAGATTCAGCAGTGAAAGTTTGATTCTATTTCTATGAGTCATACGCATATTCTCATATGCAAGTCCTTGTGCAAAATATTTTGATTCTAGCTAGTCTATCTACTATTTCTATGAGTCATATGCAAGACGTCAATTTAGAAAAGACTTTTTCACTATTCAATAATAGATTCAAATCTATTTGAATCTAGAATCAAACTTTCTGTTTGATTCTAATAGAATCAATAGAATAGCACTAGTTCGTATGTGACGTCTTGCATATGGTTCTAGAATTCTAATCTATTGATTCTAGACCAGCTAGAATCAATAGTAGATAGACTAGCAAGAATAAATAAAACTTTTAATAGATTCAGCAGTGAAAGTTTGATTCTAATTTCTATGAGTCATACGCATATTCTCATATGCAAGTCCATAACTCTGACCTAGTAAGCAAATCCACGAACACCGCCCCGTTTAATAAAACTTCAATAAAACTTTTAATAGATTCAGCAGTGAAAGTTTGATTCTAGCTAGTCTATCTACTATTTCTATTAGTCATATGCAAGACAATAATATCGTAGAAATAGACAATAATATCGGCCACTGCGCGTCTTTTCTAAAATGACGTCTTGCATATGACTCATAGAAATAGTAGATAGACTAGATCTCATCTAGAGATCTAGATGAGTAGATCTCTGACCTAGTAAGCAAAATCCACGAACAGAAATAGTAGAAATTGATAAGAAATAATAGATAGACTAGCTAGAATCAAACTTTCTTGTATTCTAATTGATTTTATTGTATAAGATGTTATTGTCTATTAAATAGACAATAATGTCGGCCACTGCGCGTCTTTTCTAAAATGACGTCTTGCATATGACTCTTGCTTACTAGATTCATAGCTGAAAAAATTTTATTTTTTTTTCTAATGACTTTAAAAGTCATTTATTAAACGGAGTCATATGCAAGACGTCATTTTAGAAAAGACGCGCAGTGGCCGATATTATTGTCTATTTCTACCGATATTATATTCTTGCATATGACTCATAGAAATAGTAGATAGACTAGCTAGAATCAAACTTTCACTGCTGAATCTATTAAAAGTTTTATTGATTCTAGCTAGTCTATCTACTATTGATTCTAGCTGGTCTAGAATCAATAGTAAGTTTTTAAAATCAATTAGAATACAAGAAAGTTTAATAAAACTCATAGAAATAAAATTTTATAAACTTTGATTCTGGACATTTTCCTCTAGGCCTCTAGGTGGCCGATATTCAAACAGATTTAATAGATTCAGCAGTGAAAGTTTGATTCTAGATTCAAATAGATTTCTAAAATGACGTCTTGCATATGACTCATAGAAATAGTAGATAGACTAGCTAGAATCAAACTTTCACTGCTGAATCTATTAAAAGTTTTAATAGATTCTAAAATGACGTCTTGCATATGACTCATAGAAAACTTATTATCTCTATCTATTCTATTCTATCTATCTACTCTAAGTATTCTTAGAAACTTATCAAACTTTCACTGCTGAATCTATTAAAAGTTTTGAATCTTAAAGAATTAAAAGTTATGAATCTATTAAAACTTTTAATAGATTAGCAGTGAAAGTTTGATTCTAGCTAGTCTATCTACTATTTCTATGAGTCATATGCAAGACGTCATTTTAGAAAAGACGCGCAGTGGCCGATATTATTGTCTATTTCTACCGATATTATATTCTTGCATATGACTCACAGAAATAGTACTACAATATTTTACTACAAAGACTCATAGAAATAGTAGATAGACTAGCTAGAATCAAACTTTGACTGTTTCTAGTGAAGGCTTGTGGCCTTGTGCAAAATATTTTCCTCTAGGCCTCTAGGTGGCCGATATTCAAATAGATTTAATAGATTCAGCAGTGAAAGTTTGATTCTAGCTAGTCTATCTACTATTTCTATGAGTCATATGCAAGTCCTTGTGCAAAATATTTTGATTCTAGCTAGTCTATCTACTATTTCTATGAGTTTTATTTGTCTATTCTAGTTAGTCTATCTACTATTTATGTTATGAATGAAATGAAAGGTCTTGCATACAAGAGTAGATAGATTTATTAAACGGAGTAGAAATAGAAATAGACAATAATATCGGCCACTGCGCGTCTTTTCTAAAATGACGTCTTGCATATGACTCATAGAAATAGTAGATAGACTAGCTAGAATAGACAAATAAAACTCATAGAAATAGTAGATAGACTAGCTAGAATCAAACTATCTACTATTCCGATATACAAGATATTATTGTCTATTAAATAGACAATAATATCGGCCACTGCGCGTCTTTTCTAAAATGACGTCTTGCATATGACTCATAGAAATAGTAGATAGACTAGCTAGAATCAAACTTTCTTGTATTCTAATTGATTTTAAAAACTTACTATTGATTCTAGACCAGCTAGAATCATTAGTAGATAGACTAGCTAGAATCAATAAAACTTTTAATAGATTCAGCAGTGAAAGTTTGATTCTATTTCTATGAGTCATACGCATATTCTCATATGCAAGTCCTTGTGCAAAATATTTTGATTCTAGCTAGTCTATCTACTATTTCTATGAGTCATATGCAAGACGTCATTTTATAAAAGACTTTTTCACTATTCAATAAATAGATTCAAATCTATTTGAATCTAGAATCAAACTTTCTGTTTGATTCTAATAGAATCAATAGAATAGCACTAGTTCGTATGTGACGTCTTGCATATGGTTCTAGAATTCTAATCTATTGATTCTAGACCAGCTAGAATCAATAGTAGATAGACTAGCAAGAATCAATAAAACTTTTAATAGATTCAGCAGTGAAAGTTTGATTCTATTTCTATGAGTCATACGCATATTCTCATATGCAAGTCCATAACTCTGACCTAGTAAGCAAATCCACGAACACCGCCCCGTTTAATAAAACTTCAATAAAACTTTTAATAGATTCAGCAGTGAAAGTTTGATTCTAGCTAGTCTATCTACTATTTCTATGAGTCATATGCAAGACAATAATATCGTAGAAATAGACAATAATATCGGCCACTGCGCGTCTTTTCTAAAATGACGTCTTGCATATGACTCATAGAAATAGTAGATGGACTAGATCTCATCTAGAGATCTAGATGAGTAGATCTCTGACCTAGTAAGCAAATCCACGAACAGAAATAGTAGAAACTGATAAGAAATAGTAGATAGACTAGCTAGAATCAAACTTTCTTGTATTCTAATTGATTTTATTGTATAAGATATTATTGTCTATTAAATAGACAATAATATCGGCCACTGAGCGTCTTTTCTAAAATGACATCTTGCATATGACTCTTGCTTACTAGATTAATAGCTGAGAAAATTTTATTTTTTTTTCTAATGACTTTAAAAGTCATTTATTAAACGGAGTCATATGCAAGACGTCATTTTAGAAAAGACGCGCAGTGGCCGATATTATTTTCTATTTCTACCGATATTATATTTTTGCATATGACTCATAGAAATAGTAGATAGACTAGCTAGAATCAAACTTTCACTGCTGAATCTATTAAAAGTTTTATTGATTCTAGCTAGTCTATCTACTATTGATTCTAGCTGGTCTAGAATCAATAGTAAGTTTTTAAAATCAATTAGAATACAAGAAAGTTTAATAAAACTCATAGAAATAAAATTTTATAAAACTTTGATTCTGGACATTTTCCTCTAGGCCTCTAGGTGGCCGATATTCAAATAGATTTAATAGATTCAGCAGTGAAAGTTTGATTCTAGATTCAAATAGATTTCTAAAATGACGTCTTGCATATGACTCATAGAAATAGTAGATAGAGTAGCTAGAATCAAACTTGCACTGCTGAATCTATTAAAAGTTTTGATAGATTCTAAAATGACGTCTTGCATATGACTCATAGAAAACTTATTATCTCTATCTATTCTATTCTATCTATCTACTCTAAGTATTCTTAGAAACTTATCAAACTTTCACTGCTGAATCTATTAAAAGTTTTGAATCTTTAAGAATTAAAAGTTTTGAATCTATTAAAACTTTTAATAGATTCAGCAGTGAAAGTTTGATTCTAGCTAGTCTATCTACTATTTCTATGAGTCACATGCAAGACGTCATTTTAGAAAAGACGCGCAGTGGCCAATATTATTGTCTATTTCTACCGATATTATATTCTTGCATATGACTCATAGAAATAGTACTACAATATTTTACTACAAAGACTCATAGAAATAGTAGATAGACTAGCTAGAATCAAACTTTCACTGCTGAATCTATTAAAAGTTTTATTGATTCTAGCTAGTCTATCTACTATTGATTCTAGCTGGTGTAGAATCAATAGTAAGTTTTTAAAATCAATTAGAATACAAGAAAGTTTAATAAAACTCAGAGAAATAAAATTTTATAAAACTTTGATTCTGGACATTTTCCTCTAGGCCTCTAGGTGGCCGATATTCAAATAGATTTAATAGATTCAGCAGTGAAAGTTTGATTCTAGATTCAAATAGATTTCTAAAATGACGTCTTGCATATGACTCATAGAAATAGTAGATAGACTAGCTAGAATCAAACTTTCACTGCTGAATCTATTAAAAGTTTTAATAGATTCTAAAATGACGTCTTGCATATGACTCATAGAAAACTAATTATCTCTATCTATTCTATTCTATCTATCTACTCTAAGTATTCTTAGAAACTTATCAAACTTTCACTGCTGAATCTATTAAAAGTTTTGAATCTTTAAGAATTAAAAGTTTTGAATCTATTAAAACTTTTAATAGATTCAGCAGTGAAAGTTTGATTCTAGCTAGTCTATCTACTATTTCTATGAGTCATATGCAAGACGTCATTTTAGAAAAGACGCGCAGTGGCCGATATTATTGTCTATTTCTACCGATATTATATTCTTGCATATGACTCATAGAAATAGTACTACAATATTTTACTACAAAGACTCATAGAAATAGTAGATAGACTAGCTAGAATCAAACTTTCACTGTTTCTAGTGAAGGCTTGCAGCCTTGTGCAAAATATTTTCCTCTAGGCCTCTAGGTGGCCGATATTCAAATAGATTTAATAGATTCAGCAGTGAAAGTTTGATTCTAGCTAGTCTATCTACTATTTCTATGAGTCATATGCAAGTCCTTGTGCAAAATATTTTGATTCTAGCAAGTCTATCTACTATTTCTATGAGTTTTATTTGTCTATTCTAGCTAGTCTATCTAATATTTATGTTATGAATGAAATGAAAGGTCTTGCATACAAGAGTAGATAGATTTATTAAACGGAGTAGAAATAGAAATACACAATAATATCGGCCACTGCGCGTCTTTTCTAAAATGACGTCTTGCATATGACTCATAGAAATAGTAGATAGACTAGCTAGAATAGACAAATAAAACTCATAGAAATAGTAGATAGACTAGCTAGAATCAAACTATCTACTATTCCGATATACAAGATATTATTGTCTATTAAATAGACAATAATATCGGCCACTGCGCGTCTTTTCTAAAATGACGTCTTGCATATGACTCATAGAAATAGTAGATAGACTAGCTAGAATCAAACTTTCTTGTATTCTAATTGATTTTAAAAACTTACTATTGATTCTAGACCAGCTAGAATCAATAGTAGATAGACTAGCTAGAATCAATAAAACTTTTAATAGATTCAGCAGTGAAAGTTTGATTCTATTTCTATGAGTCATACGCATATTCTCATATGCAAGTCCTTGTGCAAAATATTTTGATTCTAGCTAGTCTATCTACTATTTCTATGAGTCATATGCAAGACGTCATTTTAGAAAAGACTTTTTCACTATTCAATAAATAGATTCAAATCTATTTGAATCTAGAATCAAACTTTCTGTTTGATTCTAATAGAATCAATAGAATAGCACTAGTTCGTATGTGACGTCTTGCATATGGTTCTAGAATTCTAATCTATTGATTCTAGACCAGCTAGAATCAATAGTAGATAGACTAGCAAGAATCAATAAAACTTTTAATAGATTCATCAGTGAAAGTTTGATTCTATTTCTATGAGTCATACGCATATTCTCATATGCAAGTCCATAACTCTGACCTAGTAAGCAAATCCACGAACACCGCCCCGTTTAATAAAACTTCAATAAAACTTTTAATAGATTCAGCAGTGGAAGTTTGATTCTAGCTAGTCTATCTACTATTTCTATGAGTCATATGCAAGACAATAATATCGTAGAAATAGACAATAATATCGGCCACTGCGCGTCTTTTCTAAAATGACGTCTTGCATATGACTCATAGAAATAGTAGATAGACTAGATCTCATCTAGAGATCTAGATGAGTAGATCTCTGACCTAGTAAGCAAATCCACGAACAGAAATAGTAGAAATTGATAAGAAATAGTAGATAGACTAGCTAGAATCAAACTTTCTTGTATTCTAATTGATTTTATTGTATAAGATATTATTGTCTATTAAATAGACAATAATATCGGCCACTGCGCGTCTTTTCTAAAATGACGTCTTGCATATGACTCTTGCTTACTAGATTCATAGCTGAAAAAATTTTATTTTTTTTTCTAATGACTTTAAAAGTCATTTATTAAACGGAGTCATATGCAAGACGTCATTTTAGAAAAGACGCGCAGTGGCCGATATTATTGTCTATTTCTACTGATATTATATTCTTGCATATGACTCATAGAAATAGTAGATAGACTAGCTAGAATCAAACTTTCACTGCTGAATCTATTAAAAGTTTTATTGATTCTAGCTAGTCTATCTACTATTGATTCTAGCTGGTCTAGAATCAATAGTAAGTTTTTAAAATCAATTAGAATACAAGAAAGTTTAATAAAACTCATAGAAATAAAATTTTATAAAACTATAATTCTGGACATATTCCTCTAGGCCTTTAGGTGGCCGATATTCAAATAGATTTAATAGATTCAGCAGTGAAAGTTTGATTCTAGATTCAAATAGATTTCTAAAATGACGTCTTGCATATGACTCATAGAAATAGTAGATAGACTAGCTAGAATCAAACTTTCACTGCTGAATCTATTAAAAGTTTTAATAGATTCTAAAATGACGTCTTGCATATGACTCATAGAAAACTTATTATCTCTATCTATTCTATTCTATCTATCTACTCTAAGTATTCTTAGAAACTTATCAAACTTTCACTGCTGAATCTATTAAAAGTTTTGAATCTTAAAGAATTAAAAGTTATGAATCTATTAAAACTTTTAATAGATTAGCAGTGAAAGTTTGATTCTAGCTAGTCTATCTACTATTTCTATGAGTCATATGCAAGACGTCATTTTAGAAAAGACGCGCAGTGGCCGATATTATTGTCTATTTCTACCGATATTATATTCTTGCATATGACTCATAGAAATAGTACTACAATATTTTACTACAAAGACTCATAGAAATAGTAGATAGACTAGCTAGAATCAAACTTTCACTGTTTCTAGTGAAGGCTTGTGGCCTTGTGCAAAATATTTTCCTCTAGGCCTCTAGGTGGCCGATATTCAAATAGATTTAATAGATTCAGCAGTGAAAGTTTGATTCTAGCTAGTCTATCTACTATTTCTATGAGTCATATGCAAGTCCTTGTGCAAAATATTTTGATTCTAGCTAGTCTATCTACTATTTCTATGAGTTTTATTTGTCTATTCTAGTTAGTCTATCTACTATTTATGTTATGAATGAAATGAAAGGTCTTGCATACAAGAGTAGATAGATTTATTAAACGGAGTAGAAATAGAAATAGACAATAATATCGGCCACTGCGCGTCTTTTCTAAAATGACGTCTTGCATATGACTCATAGAAATAGTAGATAGACTAGCTAGAATAGACAAATAAAACTCATAGAAATAGTAGATAGACTAGCTAGAATCAAACTATCTACTATTCCGATATACAAGATATTATTGTCTATTAAATAGACAATAATATCGGCCACTGCGCGTCTTTTCTAAAATGACGTCTTGCATATGACTCATAGAAATAGTAGATAGACTAGCTAGAATCAAACTTTCTTGTATTCTAATTGATTTTAAAAACTTACTATTGATTCTAGACCAGCTAGAATCATTAGTAGATAGACTAGCTAGAATCAATAAAACTTTTAATAGATTCAGCAGTGAAAGTTTGATTCTATTTCTATGAGTCATACGCATATTCTCATATGCAAGTCCTTGTGCAAAATATTTTGATTCTAGCTAGTCTATCTACTATTTCTATGAGTCATATGCAAGACGTCATTTTATAAAAGACTTTTTCACTATTCAATAAATAGATTCAAATCTATTTGAATCTAGAATCAAACTTTCTGTTTGATTCTAATAGAATCAATAGAATAGCACTAGTTCGTATGTGACGTCTTGCATATGGTTCTAGAATTCTAATCTATTGATTCTAGACCAGCTAGAATCAATAGTAGATAGACTAGCAAGAATCAATAAAACTTTTAATAGATTCAGCAGTGAAAGTTTGATTCTATTTCTATGAGTCATACGCATATTCTCATATGCAAGTCCATAACTCTGACCTAGTAAGCAAATCCACGAACACCGCCCCGTTTAATAAAACTTCAATAAAACTTTTGATAGATTCAGCAGTGAAAGTTTGATTCTAGCTAGTCTATCTACTATTTCTATGAGTCATATGCAAGACAATAATATCGTAGAAATAGACAATAATATCGGCCACTGCGCGTCTTTTCTAAAATGACGTCTTGCATATGACTCATAGAAATAGTAGATAGACTAGATCTCATCTAGAGATCTAGATGAGTAAATCTCTGACCTAGTAAGCAAATCCACGAACAGAAATAGTAGAAACTGATAAGAAATAGTAGATAGACTAGCTAGAATCAAACTTTCTTGTATTCTAATTGATTTTATTGTATAAGATATTATTGTCTATTAAATAGACAATAATATCGGCCACTGAGCGTCTTTTCTAAAATGACATCTTGCATATGACTCTTGCTTACTAGATTAATAGCTGAGAAAATTTTATTTTTTTTTCTAATGACTTTAAAAGTCATTTATTAAACGGAGTCATATGCAAGACGTCATTTTAGAAAAGACGCGCAGTGGCCGATATTATTTTCTATTTCTACCGATATTATATTTTTGCATATGACTCATAGAAATAGTAGATAGACTAGCTAGAATCAAACTTTCACTGCTGAATCTATTAAAAGTTTTATTGATTCTAGCTATTCTATCTACTATTGATTCTAGCTGGTCTAGAATCAATAGTAAGTTTTTAAAATCAATTAGAATACAAGAAAGTTTAATAAAACTCATAGAAATAAAATTTTATAAAACTTTGATTCTGGACATTTTCCTCTAGGCCTCTAGGTGGCCGATATTCAAATAGATTTAATAGATTCAGCAGTGAAAGTTTGATTCTAGATTCAAATAGATTTCTAAAATGACGTCTTGCATATGACTCATAGAAATAGTAGATAGAGTAGCTAGAATCAAACTTGCACTGCTGAATCTATTAAAAGTTTTGATAGATTCTAAAATGACGTCTTGCATATGACTCATAGAAAACTTATTATCTCTATCTATTCTATTCTATCTATCTACTCTAAGTATTCTTAGAAACTTATCAAACTTTCACTGCTGAATCTATTAAAAGTTTTGAATCTTTAAGAATTAAAAGTTTTGAATCTATTAAAACTTTTAATAGATTCAGCAGTGAAAGTTTGATTCTAGCTAGTCTATCTACTATTTCTATGAGTCACATGCAAGACGTCATTTTAGAAAAGACGCGCAGTGGCCGATATTATTGTCTATTTCTACCGATATTATATTCTTGCATATGACTCATAGAAATAGTACTACAATATTTTACTACAAAGACTCATAGAAATAGTAGATAGACTAGCTAGAATCAAACTTTCACTGCTGAATCTATTAAAAGTTTTATTGATTCTAGCTAGTCTATCTACTATTGATTCTAGCTGGTGTAGAATCAATAGTAAGTTTTTAAAATCAATTAGAATACAAGAAAGTTTAATAAACTCAGAGAAATAAAATTTTATAAAACTTTGATTCTGGACATTTTCCTCTAGGCCTCTAGGTGGCCGATATTCAAATAGATTTAATAGATTCAGCAGTGAAAGTTTGATTCTAGATTCAAATAGATTTCTAAAATGACGTCTTGCATATGACTCATAGAAATAGTAGATAGACTAGCTAGAATCAAACTTTCACTGCTGAATCTATTAAAAGTTTTAATAGATTCTAAAATGACGTCTTGCATATGACTCATAGAAAACTTATTATCTCTATCTATTCTATTCTATCTATCTACTCTAAGTATTCTTAGAAACTTATCAAACTTTCACTGCTGAATCTATTAAAAGTTTTGAATCTTTAAGAATTAAAAGTTTTGAATCTATTAAAACTTTTAATAGATTCAGCAGTGAAAGTTTGATTCTAGCTAGTCTATCTACTATTTCTATGAGTCATATGCAAGACGTCATTTTAGAAAAGACGCGCAGTTGCCGATATTATTGTCTATTTCTACCGATATTATATTCTTGCATATGACTCATAGAAATAGTACTACAATATTTTACTACAAAGACTCATAGAAATAGTAGATAGACTAGCTAGAATCAAACTTTCACTGTTTCTAGTGAAGGCTTGCGGCCTTGTGCAAAATATTTTCCTCTAGGCCTCTAGGTGGCCGATATTCAAATAGATTTAATAGATTCAGCAGTGAAAGTTTGATTCTAGCTAGTCTATCTACTATTTCTATGAGTCATATGCAAGTCCTTGTGCAAAATATTTTGATTCTAGCTAGTCTATCTACTATTTCTATGAGTTTTATTTGTCTATTCTAGCTAGTCTATCTAATATTTATGTTATGAATGAAATGAAAGGTCTTGCATACAAGAGTAGATAGATTTATTAAACGGAGTAGAAATAGAAATACACAATAATATCGGCCACTGCGCGTCTTTTCTAAAATGACGTCTTGCATATGACTCATAGAAATAGTAGATAGACTAGCTAGAATA
>NW_027064843.1:0-23993 GCF_032884065.1 Artemia franciscana
AAAATTCTCAATTTTAATGTTAATGCCCAGATTTTTCAATTATTTCAACATTTGTGTGGCAAATAAAAATGACATCTTATTTTAAAAAACGTAATTATTTTTAAAACCTATATTATTAAAATATTAAGGCCATTTTCTTTCATTTCATTGATTTGAATACAAATATTATCGATTGCTATTACAATCTTTCGGCTGTGTCCTAACAGGCTTTTGATGACTCCTTATCATTTCATATAATGTTTGGTGGTCCAGACTGGTCATACAGGCAAGTTAATTCGTTTTCTATGCAACTATTCTAGAGGGATAGTATTTACGTTTTAATTTACTTCATTTAATATAAAAGCAGTTCGATTCTGACCATAAAAAAAAAATTTCAAAAAAATTCCTTTCTAGTACTAGGAGGCGTGGAGCTTTTTTACTGATGTATACAAAAGTATTTTAAACTCCTTCGCCCTTTGGATTCTGTAGATTCAACTTGTCGTTTTAGTTTATTCGAATACAAAAACACAACTTTAAGCCTTCTATTGGAGACTTTTCCAGAATCTTTTTGAAAACCGTTACACCGAAGAGGTGCTTAAATGTTTAAATAAGCCAGAAGGTATGTTGAAGAGCACATATGTCAAAATCTGACCGCTCTGCAAAATCTGGTAGAGTAATTTCTCCGTGCTTTTGATATACAGAAGTCTTTAGATCTTATTTTTAATTGTCTAGGTCTACAGCTAGATTTTCCAGATTCAGCATTGTTACCGTATTTGATCTCTTTTATTTTATCATGTTTAAACTTTCAGAATTTCTCTCTGCTTCGTCAATCATAGAACAGAATGCTTTGAAAGATCTTATTGTGATAATCAATAACAAACAACACAAGTTTAGTTTGGTTGGGCTGATGATTTCAAGTAATTTTAACTCTAGATTTTTTTTTATTTATATATTATCGAGATTTGAACAAAGTTGACAAACATGACGTCAGTCGACAAACAACTTCATGACGCATACAGCTCAATCCTTATAATGACGTCAGTCGACAAACATGACGTCAGTCGACACACAAACATGACGTCACTCGACAGACACAGACAACTTATTTTTATATATATGGATATATAGTGGGCTATATATAATGTGTAAATAATTAAAAAACATTTATTATAATAATATAAAATATGTTAATGATTTACAAATATAAATTAATATAAAATATAAATTAATATATAAAAAATATATTATATAATTTGCTATTATATTAAGTTATATATTTTATGTAATTAATTAATAAATAAATTATATAATATATTATGTATAATTACATAAAACAATCAATATATATATAAGGTTATAATGTATATATATATATATATATATATATATATATATATATATATATATATATATATATATATATATATATATATATATATATATATATATATATATATATATATATATATATATATATATAATACTTGGGGGGCGCTTTGCGGCCCCCAAGCCCCCCCGCGCGCTTAAGTCGTTACGCGCCATATTAGTTACGCGCCATTGTAGTTCTGTCCCTGTGTCCCACCTGTGAATAGATATATATATATATATATATATATATATATATACTAGCTGTTGGGGTGGCGCTTCACGCCACCCCAACACCTAGTTGGTGGGGCGCTTCGCGCCCCACCAACTAGGTGTCCCGGTCGTGATTTGTGTCCGGGTGTCCCAGTCTGTAATTTCTCTTTGAGGTTCCCGGTCGTCACTTATATTCCCTCTGTCTCGGTCGTCATTTGTGTCCCGGTCTTTAATTTCTCTTTGAGTGTTTTTTCTTTTTAGTTTTTTTTTAGTTTTTTACCTTTTTTCTTTTTTCAGTTTTCTTTTTCTTCTTTATTCTTCAGCGTCACTATGAAGTACATATCGACGAACCTTTGTTTTTTTAACTTAAATCTGGTAGGCATTGATGACATTATCCAAGTCAAAATCCCAAACCCAATCATCATCGCTATCATTTTCAGTTTTGATATGTTTTGACTCTCGCTGTCCAGGTGGATTTTCATCTAACTGCGCGGTTTTGCGTTCAAATACCGTTAATGACGTCACCGTCAAAGCAAAAATGACGACAACTAATTTCATGACGTTAGTCAACACAGAAACATGACGTCACCTGATCCACAGACAGACAGACAACTTATTTTTATATATATAGATATCTATCTATCTATATATATAAAAATAAGTTGTCTGTCTGTCTGTGGATGTGTGGATGGATGTGTCAGGTGACGTCACCTGAAAAAACTGGATCAGGTGACGTCAAAACTGAAAAAACTAAAAAAAGGCAAAAACTACAAAAAAAACTAAAAACTAATAAAAAAAATAAAAAAGCTAAAAAACTAAAAAAACTATAAAGGTAAAAAACCAATAAAAAACTAAAAAAAAAACTGAAAAAACTAAAAAAAGGCAAAAACTACAAAAAAAAACTAAAAACTAATAAAAAAAGTAAAAAAGCTAAAAAACTAAAAAAACTAAAAAAACTAAAAAAAGGTAAAAAACTAAAAAAAATAAAAAATAAAAAAAAACTAAAAAAAAGGAAAAAAACTGAAAAATAAGCTAAAATAAAGGTAAAAACCAATAAAAAACTAAAAAGAAAAAAAGGAAAAAACTAATAAATGACGACACTCAAAGAGAAAGCGACCAGGACAAAAGGAATGTTCGATTAGCAATCAACAAAGCACCGGGACACAGGGAGTATAAATGACGACCAGGACATAAGTAAAAAAAAAAAAAAACTATCTATATATATAAAAATAAGTTGTCAAACTAAAAAAAGGCAAAAACTACAAAAAAAACTAAAAACTAATAAAAAAGCTAAAAAACTAAAAAAACTAAAAAAAAGGCAAAAACTACAAAAAAAACTAAAAACTAATAAAAAAAAATAAAAAAGCTAAAAAACTAAAAAAACTAAAAAAACTAAAAAAAGGTAAAAAACTAAAAAAACTAAAAACTAAAAAAAACTAAAAAAAAGGAAAAAACTGAAAAATAAGCTAAAATAAAGGTAAAAACCAATAAAAAACTAAAAAAAAAAACTGAAAAAACTAAAAAAAGGCAAAAACTACAAAAAAACTAAAAACTAATAAAAAAAGTAAAAAAGCTAAAAAACTAAAAAAACTAAAAAAATGACGACCGGGACACAGGGAATATAAATGACGACCGGGACACAGGGACACAACTACAACGGGGACACCGGGGGAAACAGGGGGATATAAATGACGACCGGGACAAAAAAACTAAAAAGAAAAAAAAACTAAAAACTAATAAAAAAACTAAAAAATCTAAAAATCTAAATAAGCTAAAAAAGAAAAAAAAGGAAAAAAAAAAGGAGAAAAACAAAACTAAAAAACGAATGTATATACAGACCGGGACACCGGGATACAAATGACGACCGGGACACAGGGAATATAAATGACGACCGGGACACAGGGACACAACTACAACGGGGACACCGGAGGAAACAGGGGGATGTAAATGACGACCGGGACACCGGGACAGGGAATGGTCGATTAGCAATCACCATCAACAAAGCTCAAGGGCAATCATTAGAATCATGAGGTATAGATCTGAATACAGATTGTTTTCCCATGGACCATTATATGTTGCATGTTCAAAAGTCGGTAAACCTGACAATCTATTTATATGCAAAGACAATGGGACAGCAAAGAATGTTGTATATTCGCAAGTTTTACGTAGTTAAAACCATATATATATATATCTATCTATATTCACAGGTGGGACATAGGGACACAACTACAATGGCGCGTAACTATTATGGCGCGTAACGACTTACGCGCGCGGGGGGGGCTTGGGGGGGCGCGAAGCGCCCCCACCAACTAGGTGTTGGGGTGGCGCGAAGCGCCACCCCAACAGCTAGTATATATATATATATATATATATATATATATATATATATATATATATATATATATATATATATATAGATATATATGTTTTTAACTACGTAAAACATGCGAATATACAACAGTCTTCGCTGTCCCATTGTCTATGCATATAAATATATTGTCAGCTTTACTGACTCTTGAACATGCAACATATAATTGTCCATGGGAAAAACAATCCGTATTCAGATCTATACCTCATTGTTCTAATGATTTGTCCCTGTGTCCCGGTCGTCATTTGTGTCCCGGTGTCCCAGTTTGTAATTTCTCTTTGAGTGTCCCGGTCGTCATTTATATTCCCTGTGTCCCGGTCGTCATTTGTGTCCTGGTGTCCCGGTCTGTAATTTCTATTCAAACAATCCCCGTGTCCCGGTCGTCATTTATATATCCCGCCTGTGCCCCCGGAGTCCCCGTTGTAGTTGTGTCCCTGTGTCCCGGTCGTCATTTATATTCCCTGTGTCCCGGTCGTGATTTGTGTCCAGGTGTCCCAGTCTGTAATTTCTCTTTGAGGTTCCCGGTCGTCATTTATATTCCCTGTGTTCCAGTCGTCATTTGTGCCCCGGTGTCCCGGTATGTAATCTCATCAGTTGACAAACATGACGTCAGTCGACAAACAACTTCATGACGCATACAGCTCAATTCTTATAATGACGTCAGTCGACAAACATGACGTCAGTCAACACACAAACATGACGTCACCCGACAGACCCAGACACACACACACAGACAACTTATTTTTATATATATAGAAGATATATACATCTTCAATATATATAAAAATAAGTTTTTGGGTTAATAAGTCTTTGGGTTATGTCTGTTGAGTGATGTCATGTCATGATGTCGTCATGTCGTCATGAAGCTAGTTGTCGTCATGTTTGTTATGACGATGACGTCATTAAAGGTATTCAAGACAAAATAAAAAGGGTTCAAAGACAAATTTTTAATTGTAAGAAGATCGCGGATAGAAAAATGTTTAATTGAAAAATGACTGAAGAGCCTACAATGGCAACAGCCGAGGAAGCTGCTCAAAGAGTCTATGCCAAAAACTTGCGCAAAACTGTAGTAAGGAGCGATCCGGCTCAATAGGAACCAAAACTCTAAAAAATTGAATTTTGATATCAATAGCTACATCAAAAGAATCGCATTTTAATGCTGATTTTAAATATATAAGTTTCATCAAGTTTAGTCTTAGCCATCAAAAGTTACGAGCCTGAGAAAATTTGCCTTATTTAGGAAAATAGGGGGAAACACCCCCTAAAAGTCGTAGGATCTTAACGAAAATGACACCATCAGATTCAGCGTATCAGAGAACCCTACTGTAGAAGTTTCAAGCTCCTATCTACAAAAATGTGGAATTTTGCATTTTTTGCCAGAAGACAAATCACGGGTGCGTGTTCATTTGTTTGTTTTTTTTTTTTTTTTTTTTTTTTTTTTTTTAGAAAGTAAGAAAAGAAAGTGTGCCAAGGAATCACAAGAACAGCAAGAAAACAGGCTTGCGGCTGATAGAGAAAGTAAGAACAGAAAGCGTGCCGAGGAATCACAATATCTTCTATATATATAAAAATAAGTTGTCTGTGGATGTGTCTGTCTGTCGGGTGACGTCATGTTTGTGTGTTAACTGATGTCATGTTTTCGACTGACGAAATTACAGACCAGGACATCGGGACACAAATGACGAGCGGGACACCGGCACATCTATATATATAATAGGGAATATAAATGACGACCGGGACACTCAAAGAGAAAGCGACCGGGACATGACGACAGGGACACAGGGACACAACTACAACGGGGACGCCGGGGGGCACAGGGGGATATATAAATGACGACGGGGACACAGGGAATGTTCGATTAGCAATCACCATCAACAAAGCTCAAGGGCAATCATTAGAATCATGAGGTATAACTAAAAAAAAAACTAAAAAAGGTAAAAAACTAAAAACTAAAAAAAAGACCAATTCAAAAACGAATGTATATACAGACCGGGACACCGGGATACAAATGACGACCGGGACAGACACAAATGACGACCGGGACACAGGGAATATAAATTACGACCGGGACACAGGGACACAACTACAACGGGGGCACAGGGGATACATAAATGACGACGGCGACACAGGGAATGGTCGATTAGCAGTCACCATCAACAAAGCTCAAGGGCAATTATTAGAATCATGAGGTTTTTACGTAGTTAAAAACACACACACACACACTCACATATATATATATATATATATCTATATATATAAAAATAAGTTGTCTGTCTGTGTGTCTGTCTGTGGATCAGGTGACGTCATGTTTCTGTGTTGACTGACGTCATGAAATTAGTTGTCGTCATTTTTGCTTTGACGGTGACGTCAGTCAAGATATTTAAGACATATGTTCACGTAGAAATCTATTAATGTTTAAGTTTACAATGACTGATGAACTTACCATGGCAAAAGCCGATGAAGATGCTCAAAGAGTCTATGCCAAAAAACTTGCTACTGATAGAGAAAGTCAGAAAAGAAAGCGTGCCGAGGAATCAAAAGAACAGCAAGGAAACAGGCTTGAGGCTGATAGAGAAAGAAAGAACAGAAAGCGTGCCGAGGAATCAAAAGAACAGCAAGGAAACAGGCTTGAGGCTGATAGAGAAAGAAAGAACAGAAAGCGTGCCGAGGAATCAAAAGAACAGCAAGGAAACAGGCTTGAGGCTGATAGAGAAAAAAAGAACAGAAAGCGTGCCGAGGAACTACCAGAGCAACGCGGAAGTAGACTTGCTGCTAAAAGAGAAAGTGAAAAAAGAAGGCGTGCCGAGGAATTACAAGAACAGCAAGAAATCAGGCTTGCTGCTGATAGAGAAAGTAAGAAAAGAAAGCGTGCCGAGGAATCACAAGAACAGCAAGAAATCAGGCTTGCTGCTGATAGAGAAAGTAAGAAAAGAAAGCGTGCCGAGGAATCAGAGCAACCTGAAAGTTATCGCCTGGCATTCAGGTACAACCCAGTCGATGATTATAGCTTGAGTAGATGTGTTCAAATCGGGACAATGTCTAAAATTTGTCCCTATTGCAAGGCCTTGAAATTCAATGGTGAAACAATGGGAATGTGTTGCGCCTCAGGAAAAGTTAAACTTCCTCTATTGGCTGCACCACCAGAGCCATTGAAGACGAATGAATGCTTGCCTGAAAAATTCTAATTTATGGGCACACGTAAAAATATTAAAATTAACTACAAATATGCATGTCCGATTGCAAAACGATGACTCTGGTCAAACATTTTCAGATCAATTGCTGACAATTGGAAACGGAAAGCTCCCAGTAGACTCAATTTCAGGACGTATACAACTACCTGCTGATTTCTGTAATTTAGTGACGTCCAAAAATGAATTGATTGAAAAAGTATTTCCGAATATTCTAAAAAATTATAAAAATAATAAATGGCTAAGTGAAAGAGCGATTCTCGCACCCAAAAATATAGACGTCCACGAAATCAACAATATTGTTTTAACCAAGATTCGAGACCAGGCAGTCCTTTACAAGTCAGTCGACACAGTTTTGGAACCAAATGAAGCGGTTAATTATCCATCTGAATTTTTAAATTCCATAGATCTTTCAGGGTTTCCACCACACGTGCTACAACTAAAAATAGGCGTACCAATAATACTTTTAAGAAATATAAACCCACCAAAGCTTTGCAATGGCACTTGACTTGCCGTAAAAAAAAACAATGGAAAACCTAATAGAGGCCACAATCTTGACAGGGCCTTTTGAGGGTGAGGCTGTTCTTATTCCTCGCATTCCCATGATTCCAACGGATCTGCCTTTTCAATTTAAAAGATTGCAATTCCCAATTCGATTAGCATTTGCAATCACCATTAACAAAGCTCAAGGTCAATCATTAGAAAAATGTGGTATAGATCTTAATACTGATTGTTTTTCCCATGGACAATTGTACGTTGCATGTTCGAGGGTCGGTAAACCTGACAATCTATTTATATGCAGCGACAATTGGACAGCGAAGAATGTTGTATATTCGCAAGTTTTACGCAGTTAATTTGTATTGTATCTATCTATCTATCTATCTATATAAAAACGAGTTGTGTGTATGCATGTTTGTTTGTTTGTAAAAAGAGCGTTTGCATATGATGTCATTATTAGTACATACGGCTTTGTATATGCAGAGACAATGGGAAAGCCAAGAATGTTGTATATTCGCAATTTTTACGTAGTTTAACTCCTGCAGACGAAATGAATGCTTGCCTAAGAAATTCTAATTTATGGGCACACGTAAAATATTAAAATTAACTACAAATATGCGTGTCCGATTGCAAAACGATGACTCTGGTCAAACAGTAGATAGATATATATATATATATATATATATATATATATATATATATATATATATATATATATATATATATATATATATATATATATATATATATATATATATATATATATATATATGTTTTTAACTACGTAAAACTTGCGAATATACAACATTCTTTGCTGTCCCATTGTCTGTGCATATAAATAGATTGTCAGGTTTACCGACTCTTGAACATGCAACATATAATGGTCAATGGGAAAACAATCCGTATTCAGATCTATACCTCATGATTCTAATGATTGCCCTTGAGCTTTGTTGATGGTGATTGCTAATCGACCATTCCCTGAGTCGCCATCGTCATTTATATATCGTTTATTTATGTATCATAGTTTTTTTTTCGTTTTTTCTTTTTACTTTTTTTTTTAGTTTTTATCTTTTTTATTTTTTTTTATTTTTATTCTTAATTTTTTTTTATTAGTTTTTAGTTTTTTTTGTAGTTTTTGCCTTTCTTAGTTTTTTCAGTTTTTTTTAGTTTTTAGATTTTTACCTTTTTTAGCCTAACCAGGATTTGAACCTGGGACCTTCATTCTCCGTTCTGACACCCTCTCTCACCGAGTGACTACTCTAGCATGTTCATTTTGGTGTTTTAAATGGTATATTATTAACCAAATTAATGTGTTTTACAATATACTAAGCATCGTCATAACAAAAATGACGACAACTAATTTCACGACATCAGTCAACACAGATATTAAGTTCTGAAATTAAGTCATGAAATTAGTTGCCGTCATTTTTGCTTTGACGGTGACGTCATTCAAGTTATATAAGACATATGTTCACGTAGAAATCTATTAATGTCTAAGTTTACAATGACTGATGAAGATGCTCAAAGAGTCTATGCCAAAAAACTTGCTGCTGATAGAGAAAGTCAGAAAAGAAAGCGTGCCGAGGAACTATCAGCAGCAAGTTTTTTGGCATAGACTCTTTGAGCATCTTCATCAGTCATTGTAAACTTAAACATTAATAGATTTCTACGTGAACATATGTCTTATATAACTTAAATGACGTCACCGTCAAAGCAAAAATGACGACAACTAATTTCATGACGTCAGCCGACACAGAAACATGACGTCACCTGACAACTAATTTCATGACGTCAGCCGACACAGAAACATGACGTCACCTGATCCATCCACAGACAGACAACTTATTTTTATATATATAGATATATATATATATATATATATATATATATATATATATATATATATATATATATATATATATATACATATAAATATATACATATATACATAGATATATATTTTATGAAGTGCCTTCGATGGTAGGCCAACCAACCATCTTCAAAGATACCACGATAGGAATACTCTACACCGTTAACCCCAATCAACATGAATGCTTCTTTCTACGCCTGCTTTTGGTGAATGTACCCAGTCCGACATCCTTTGAATATTTGAGAACAGTAAACGGTACTATACATGACACTTACCGTAGTGCATGCCAAGCTTTGAATTTATTGGAGAGTGACCAACACTGGGATAACTGCATCAATGACGCGTGCGAAACGTCAACTCCAAGTCAAATTCGTGCATTGTTTGGCGTCATACTAACAACTTGCTCTCCATCAGCTCCTACAGAGTTATGGGAAAAATATAAATCAAAAATGTCCGAAGATATACTCCATCGAAAACGGTTAGAGACGTCAGATATGACTTTTGATTTTACATCAGAAATTTATAACTACACTTTAGTTATTATAGAAGATTTGTGCGTATGTATGGCAAACCAACCTCTTCAGGATTTGGGAATGCCTTCACCTAATCGTACCGCTACTGTTTCGACGTGTGTAGAATTGGATCGTGAACAACGTTACAGTACGAGTGATCTATTGTCGTATCTACAAAATAACATTTCCAAGTTAACGTCAGAACAAAAAGACATTTATGATACGATAATGCATTGTGTCGACAACAACGTTGGAGAAATTTTCTTTTTGGATGCGCCAGGAGGTACTGGTAAAACGTTTGTGATAAAACTGATTCTGGCATCAATTCGATCAAAAAATGATATAGCGTTGGCAATTGCGTCGTCCGGAATAGCCACAACGTTGCTGCCAGGTGGAAGAACTGCTCATTCCGCTTTGATATTGCCTCTGAATTTGCATTCTACAGAAACTCCCACGTGCAATATTTCCAAATCATCTGGGATGGGTAAAGTATTGCAGCAATGCAAACTTATTATTTGGGACGAGTGCACAATGGCACACAAAAAATCGCTCGAGGCTCTGGAGCAATGTTTGAAAGATTTGCTAGGGAATTCGAAGCCCTTTGGCAGCACATTAATATTGCTTGCGGGAGATTTCAGGCAAACATTACCTATAATACCTCGATCAACCCCTGCAGACGAAATGAATGCTTGCCTGAAAAATTCTAATTTATGGGCACACGTAAAAACATTAAAATTAACTACAAATATGCGTGTCCGATTGCAAAACGATGACTCTGGTCAAACATTTTCAGATCAATTGCTGGCAATTGGAAACGGAAAGCTCCCAGTAGACTCAATTTCAGGACGTATACAACTACCTGCTGATTTCTGTAATTTAGTGACGTCCAAAAATGAATTGATTGAAAAAGTATTTCCGAATATTCTAAAAAATTGTAAAAATAATAAATGGCTAAGTGAAAGAGCGAGTCTCGCACCCAAAAATATAGACGTCCACGAAATCAACAATATTGTTTTGACCAAGATTCGAGACCAGGCAGTCCTTTACAAGTCAGTCGACACAGTTTTGGAACCAAATGAGGAGGTTAATTATCCATCTGAATTTTTGAATTCCCTGGATCTTTAAGGGTTTCCACCACACGTGCTACAACTAAAAATAGGCGTTCCAATAATACTGTTAAGACATGTCAACCCACCAAAGCTTTGCAATTGCACGCGACAGAGCCTTTTGAGTGTGAGGCTGTTCTTATTCCTCGCATTCCCATGATTCCAACGGATCTGCCTTTTCAATTTAAAAGATTGCAATTCCCAATTCGATTAGCATTTGCAATCACCATCAACAAAGCTCAAAGTCAATCATTAGAAAAATGTGGTATAAATCTTAATACTGATTGTTTTTCCCATGGACAATTGTACATTGCATGTTCGAGGGTCGGTAAACTTGAGAATCTATTTATATGCAGCTAAAATTGGACAGCGAAGAATGTTGTATATTCGCAAGTTTTACGCAGTTAATTTGTATTGTATCTATCTATCTATCTATCTGTATAAAACGAGTTGTGTGTATGCATGTTTGTTTGTTTGTGAAAAGAGCGTTTACATGTGACGTCATTATTAGCAATAGGAATATAAATGACGTGTCCCATGGACAATGATATGCTGCATGTTCAAGAGTCAGTAAACCTGACAGTCCATTTATATGCAACATATATATATATATATATATATATATATATATATATATATATATATATATATATATATATATATATATATATATATATATATATATATATATATATATATATATATATATATATATATGTTGCTTCGCGCTACCCCAACAGCTAGTATCTATATAAAAATAAGTTGTCTGTGTGTTTTGTCTGTTGACTGACGTCGTGTTTGTGTGTCGACTGACGTCAGATTTGTCGACTGACGTCATGTTTGTCGACTGACGTTATTATAAGGATTGAGCTATATGTCGTCATGAAGTTGTTTGTCAACTGACGTCTTGTTTGTCAACTGATGAAATTACAGACCGGAACACCGCGACACAAATGAAGACCGGGACACAGGGAATATAAATAACGACCGGGACACTAAAAGAAAAATTACGGACTGGGACACCGGGACACAGGGAACATAAATGACGACCGGGACACAGGACTACAACTACAACGGGGACGCCGGGGGCACGGGAGGGATATATAAATGACGACCGGGACACAGGGAATGTTCGAAAAGAAATTACATACCGGGACACCGGGACACAAATGACTACCGGGACACCGGAACACAGGGAATATAAATGACGACCGGGACACTCAAAGAGAAACTACAGACTGGGACACCGGGGCACAGATGACGACTGGGACACAGGGAATATAAATGACGACAGGGACACAGGGACACAACTACAACGGGGACGCCAGGGGGTACAGGGGGATATATAAATGACGACGGGGACACAGGGAATGTTCGATTAGCAATCACCATCAACAAAGCTCAAGGGCTTTGTATATGCACAGAGAATGGGAAAACCAAGAATGTTGTATATTCGCAAGTTTTACGTAGTTCAAAACACATATATAAATCTATCTATATTCATAGGTGGTACACAGGGACACAACTACAATGGCGCGTAACTAATATGGCGCGTAACGACTTACGCGCGCGGGGGGGCTTGGGGGGGCGCGAAGCGCCCCCGCCAACTAGGTGTTGGGGTGGCGCGAAGCGCCACCTCAACAGCTAGTTTATATATATATATAGAAGATAAGTTGTATGTTTGTGTGTTTGTCCGCATATGTCGTCATTATAAGCCAAAAGGCTTGCGGCTAAAAGAGAAAGAAAGAAAAGAAAGCGTGCTGAGGAATCACAAGAACAACATGAAAACAGGCTTGCGTTTCAAAGGGAAATTACCGAAAAAAATCATGCCGAGGAATCACAAGAACAACGTGAAAATAGGCTCGCGGTTCAAAGAGATAATACCAAAAGATAGCATGCCGAGGAATCACAAGAATAACGTGAAAACAGACTTGAGGCTCAAAGAGAAATTACCGAAAAAAATCATGCCGAGGAATCACAAGAACAACGTGAGAACAGGCTAGCGACTCAAAGAGATAATGCCAAAAGAAAGCGTACCGAGGAATCACAAGAACAAGAAAAAAAATGGGAATGTGTTGCACCCCAGGAAAAGTTAAACTTCCTCAACTGGCTGCACCACCAGAGCCATTGATGACTTTATGACGTTACAGACTGAGACACCGGGACACAAATGACGACCAGGGCACCGGGACACAAGGAATATAAATGACGACCGAGACACTCAAAGAGAAATTACAGACTGAGACACCGGGACACAAATGACGACCAGGACGCAGGGAATATAAATGACGACCGGGACACTCAAATATAAATTACAGACCGAGGCACTGGGACACAAATGACGACCGGGACACCGGGACACAGGGAATATAAATGACGACCGTGACACAGGGACACGACTACAACGGGGACGCGGGAAGGGCACAGGGGGGATATATAGATGACGACGGCGACACAGGGAATATTCGATCAGCAATGACCATCAACAAAGCTCAAGGGCAATCAATAGAAAATTGCGGTATATATCTGAATACGGATTGTTTTCCCATGGACAATTATATGTTGCAGATTCAAGAGTCGATAAACCTGACCATCTATTTATATACAATGGGATTCTATTACAGACAATGGGACAGCGAAGAATGTTGATTGCCCTTGAGCTTTGTTGATGGTGATTGCTAATCGAACATTCTCTGTGTCCCTGTCGTCATTTATATATCCCCCTGTGCCCCCCCGGCGTCCCCGTTGTTGTTGTTTCCCTGTGTCCCGGTCGTCATTTGTGCCCCGGTGTCCCAGTCTGTAGTTTCTCTTTGAGTGTCCTGGTTGTCATTTATATTCCCTGTGTCCCGGTCGTCGTTTGTGTCCCGGTGCTTTGTTGATGGTGATTGCTAATCGAACATTCTTTGTGTCCCGGTCGCTTTCTCTTTGAGTGTCACACATATATAAATCTGTCTATATTCATAGGTGGTACACAGGGACACAACTACAATGGCACGTAACTAATGTTGCGCGTAATGACTTATCGCGCGGGGGGGACTTGGGGGGCACAAATCGCCCCCACCAACTAGGTGTTGGGGTGGCCCCAGCCCAACAGCTAGTATATTATATATATATATATATAAATATTTATACATATATAAATGCATATATATATATATATATATATATATATATATATATATATATATATATATATATATATATATATTATATATATATATATATATATATATATATATATATATATATATATATATATATATATATATATACATATGTACATTTATATATATATATATATAAATATATATATATATATATATATATATATATATATATATATATATATATATATACATATACATTTATATATATATATATATATATATATATATATATATATATATATATATATATATATATATATATATATATATATATATATATATATATATATATATATATATATATATATATATATATATATATACTAGCTGTTGAGGTGGCGCTTCGCGCCACCCCAACACCTAGTTGGTGGGGGCGCTTCGTGCCCCCCCCAAGCCCCCCCGCGCGCGTAAGTCGTTACGCGCCATATTAGTTACGCGCCATTGTAGTTGTGTCCCTATGTCCCACCTGTGAATATAGATATATATATATATATATATATATATATATATATATATATATATATATATATATATATATATATATATATATATATATATATATGTTTTTAACTACGTAAAACTTGCGAATATACAACATTCTTTGCTGTCCCATTGTCTGTGCATATAAATAGATTGTCAGGTTTACCGACTCTTGAACATGCAACATATAATGGTCCATGGGAAAACAATCCGTATTCAGATCTATACCTCATGATTCTAATGATTGCCCTTGAGCTTTGTTGATGGTGATTGCTAATCGACCATTCCCTGAGTCGCCATCGTCATTTATATATCCCCCTGTGCACCCCGGCGTCCCCTTTGTAGTTATGTCCCTGTGTCCCGGTCGTCATTTATATTCCCTGTGTCCCGGTCGTCATTTGTGTCCCGGTGTTCCAGTCTGTGATTTCTCTTTGAGTGTCCCGGGCGTCATTTATATTCCTTTTGTCCCGGTGTCCCGGTCGTCATTTATATCCCCCTGTGCCCCCCGGCGTCCCCATTGTAGTTGTGTCCCTGTGTCCCGGTCGTCATTTATATTCCCTGTGTCCCGGTCGTCATTTGTATCCCGGTGTCCCGGTCTTTATATACATTCGTTTTTTAGTTTTGTTTTTCTCCTTTATTTTTTTCCTTTTTTCTTTTTTTTCTTTTTTAGTTTATTTAGATTTTTAGATTTTTTAGTTTTTTTATTAGTTTTTAGTTTTTTGTAGTTTTTACCATTTTTTTAGTTTTTTTAGTTTTTTTTTTACTTATGTCCTGGTCGTCATTTATACTCCCTGTGTCCCGGTCGTCATTTGTGTCTCGGTGCTTTGTTGATTGCTAATTTATATTATATTTATATTTATATTTTTTATATTTATTAATATTTTTTTAGTTTTCTTTTTCTCTTATTTTTCAGTTTTTTCCTTTTTTTTAGTTTTTTCTTTTTTAGTTTTTAGTTTTTTTTTTTGTTTTTTACCTTTTTTTAGTTTTTTTAGTTTTTTTAGTTTTTTAGCTTTTTTAGTTTTTTTATTAGTTTTTAGTTTTTTTTTTTAGTTTTTGCCTTTTCTTAGTTTTTTCAGTTTTTTTTAGTTTTTAGTTTTTTACCTTTTTTTAGTTTTTTTTAGTTTTTTAGCTTTTTTAGTTTTTTTTCTTTTTAGTTTTTTTTGTAGTTTTTACCTTTTTTAGTTTTTTTTCTTCTTTTGTATTAGTGTGAAATAATTCAGACGTCATATGCGGACAAACACGACGTCACTCGACAGACAGACAGACAGACATAACCCACAAACAACTTATTTTTATATATATTTATTCATATTTTTTTAGTTTTCTTTTTCTCTTTTATTTTTCAGTTTTTTCCTTTTTTTTAGTTTTTTTCTTTTTTAGTTTTTAGTTTTTTTTAGTTTTTTACCTTTTTTTAGTTTTTTTTAGTTTTTTTAGTTTTTTAGCTTTTTTAGTTTTTTTATTAGTTTTTATTTTTTTGTAGTTTTTGCCTTTTTTTTATTTTTTTCAGTTTTTTTTTAGTTATTAGATTTTTTCCTTTTTTTAGTTTTTTTTAGTTTTTTAGCTTTTTTAGTTTTTTTTTCTTTTTAGTTTTTATATAGATATATAAAAATAAGTTGTCTGTGGATCTGTGGATGGATCAGGTGACGTCACCTGAAAAAACTGGATCAGGTGACGTCAAAACTGAAAAAACTAAAAAAAGGCAAAAACTACAAAAAAAACTAAAAACTAATAAAAAAATAAAAAAGCTAAAAAACTAAAAAAACTAAAAAAAGGCAAAAACTACAAAAAAAACAAAAAACTAATAAAAAAGCTAAAAAACTAAAAAAACTAAAAAAAGGCAACAACTACAAAAAAAACTAAAAACTAATAAAAAAAATAAAAAGCTAAAAAACTAAAAAAACTAAAAAAACTAAAAAAAGGTAAAAAACTAAAAAAAACTAAAAACTAAAAAAAAACTAAAAAAAAGGAAAAAACTGAAAAATAAGCTAAAATAAAGGTAAAAACCAATAAAAAACTAAAAAAAAACTGAAAAAACTAAAAAAAGGCAAAAACTACAAAAAAAACTAAAAACTAATAAAAAAAGTAAAAAAGCTAAAAAACTAAAAAACTAAAAAAACTAAAAAAAGGTAAAAAACTAAAAAAAATAAAAAATAAAAAAAAATAAAAAAAGGAAAAAACTGAAAAATAAGCTAAAATAAAGGTAAAAACCAATAAAAAACTAAAAAGAAAAAAAGGAAAAAACTAAAAAAAATTTTCATCTAAAAAACTAAAAAAAACTAAAAAAGGTAAAAACTAAAAGAACTAAAAAAGAAAAAAATAAATGACGACACTCAAAGAGAAAGCGACCAGGACAAAAGGAATGTTGGATTAGCAATCAACAAAGCACCGGGACACAGGGAGTATAAATGACGACCAGGACATAAGTAAAAAAAAAAAACTATCTATATATATAAAAATAAGTTGTCTGTGGATCTGTGGATCGTGGATCAGGTGACGTCACCTGAAAAAACTGGATCAGGTGACGTCAAAACTGAAAAAACTAAAAAAGGGCAAAAACTACAAAAAAAACTAAAAACTAATAAAAAAAATAAAAAAGCTAAAAAACTAAAAAAACTAAAAAAAGGCAAAAACTACAAAAAAAACTAAAAACTAATAAAATAGCTAAAAAACTAAAAAAACAAAAAAAAAGGCAAAAACTACAAAAAAAACTAAAAACTAATAAAAAAAATAAAAAAGCTAAAAAACTAAAAAAACTAAAAAAACTAAAAAAAGGTAAAAAACTAAAAAAACTAAAAACTAAAAAAAACTAAAAAAAAGGAAAAAACTGAAAAATAAGCTAAAATAAAGGTAAAAACCAACAAAAAACTAAAAAAAAACTGAAAAAACTAAAAAAAAGGCAAAAACTACAAAAAAACTAAAAACTAATAAAAAAAAGTAAAAAAGCTAAAAAACTAAAAAAACTAAAAAAACTAAAAAAACTAAAAAAGGTAAAAAACTAAAAAAAAAAAAAAATTAAAAAAAAACTAAAAAAAAGGAAAAAACTGAAAAATAAGCTAAAATAAAGGTAAAAACCAATAAAAAACTAAAAAGAAAAAAAGGAAAAAACTAAAAAAAATTTTCATCTAAAAAACTAAAAAAAACTAAAAAAGGTAAAAACTAAAAGAACTAAAAAAGAAAAAAATAAATGACGACACTCAAAGAGAAAGCGACCAGGACAAAAGGAATGTTCGATTAGCAATCAACAAAGCACCGGGACACAGGGAGTATAAATGACGACCAGGACATAAGTAAAAAAAAAAACTAACAAAACTAAAAAGAAGGTAAAAACTACAAAAAAACTAAAAAGAAAAAAAAACTAAAAACTAATAAAAAAACTAAAAAATCTAAAAATCTAAATAAACTAAAAAAGGAAAAAAAGGAAAAAAATAAAGGAGAAAAACAAAACTAAAAAACGAATGTATATACAGACCGGTACACCGGGATACAAATGACGACCGGGACACAGGGAATATAAATGACGACAGGGACACAACTACAACGGGGACACCGGGGGAAACAGAGGGATATAAATGACGACCGGGACAAAAAAACTAAAAAGAAAAAAAAACTAAAAACTAATAAAAAAACTAAAAAATCTAAAAATCTAAATAAGCTAAAAAAGAAAAAAAAAGGAAAAAAATAAAGGAGAAAAACAAAACTAAAAAACGAATGTATATACAGACCGGGACACCGGGATACAAATGACGACCGGGACACAGGGAATATAAATGACGACCGGGACACAGGGACACAACTACAACGGGGACACCGGGGCAAACAGGGGGATATAAATGACGACCGGGACACCGGGACAGGGAATGGTCGATTAGCAATCACCATCAACAAAGCTCAAGGGCAATCATTAGAATCATGAGGTATAGATCTGAATACAGATTGTTTTCCCATGGACCATTATATGTTGCATGTTCAAGAGTCGGTAAACCTGACAATCTATTTATATGCAAAGACAATGGGACAGCAAAGAATGTTGTATATTCGCAAGTTTTACGTAGTTAAAACCATATATATATATATATATATATATATATATATATATATATATATATATATATATATATATATATATATATATATATATATATATATATATCTATATTCACAGGTGGGACATAGGGACACAACTACAATGGCGCGTAACTATTATGGCGCGTAACGACTTACGCGCGCGGGGGGGCTTGGGGGGGGGGCGCTAAGCGCCCCCACCAACTAGGTGTTGGGGTGGCGCGAAGCGCCACCGCAACAGCTTGTATATCTATCTATATATATAAAAATAAGTTGTCTGTCTGTCTGTGGATGGATCAGGTGACGTCACCTGAAAAAACTGGATCAGGTGACGTCAAAACTGAAAAAACTAAAAAAAGGCAAAAACTACAAAAAAAACTAAAAACTAATAAAAAAAATAAAAAAGCTAAAAAACTAAAAAAACTAAAAAAAGGCAAAAACTACAAAAAAACTAAAAACTAATAAAAAAGCTAAAAAACTAAAAAAACTAAAAAAAGGCAAAAACTACAAAAAAAACTAAAAACTAATAAAAAAAATAAAAAAGCTAAAAAACTAAAAAAACTAAAAAAACTAAAAAAAGGTAAAAAACTAAAAAAACTAAAAACTAAAAAAAACTAAAAAAAAGGAAAAAACTGAAAAATAAGCTAAAATAAAGGTAAAAACCAATAAAAAACTAAAAAAAAAACTGAAAAAACTAAAAAAAGGCAAAAACTACAAAAAAAAACTAAAAACTAATAAAAAAAGTAAAAAAGCTAAAAAACTAAAAAAACTAAAAAAAATAAAAAAAGGTAAAAAACTAAAAAAAATAAAAAATAAAAAAAAACTAAAAAAAAGGAAAAAACTGAAAAATAAGCTAAAATAAAGGTAAAAACCAATAAAAAACTAAAAAGAAAAAAAAGGAAAAAACTAAAAAAAATTTTCATCTAAAAAACTAAAAAAACTAAAAAAGGTAAAAACTAAAAGAACTAAAAAAGAAAAAAATAAATGACGAAACTCAAAGAGAAAGCGACCAGGACAAAAGGAATGTTCGATTAGCAATCAACAAAGCACCGGGACACAGGGAGTATAAATGACGACCAGGACATAAGTAAAAAAAAAAAACTATCTATATATATAAAAATAAGTTGTCTGTGGATCTGTGGATCGTGGATCAGGTGACGTCACCTGAAAAAACTGGATCACCTGATCCAGTTTTTGGATCAAAATAAGCTAACATAAAGGTAAAAACCAATAAAAACTAAAAAGAAAAAAAGGAAAAAACTAAAAAAAATTTTCATCTAAAAAACTAAAAAAAACTAAAAAAGGTAAAAACTAAAAGAACTAAAAAAGAAAAAAATAAATGACGACACTCAAAGAGAAAGCGACCAGGACAAAAGGAATGTTCGATTAGCAATCAACAAAGCACCGGGACACAGGGAGTATAAATGACGACCAGGACATAAGTAAAAAAAAAATTAACAAAACTAAAAAGAAGGTAAAAACTACAAAAAAACTAAAAAGAAAAAAAACTAAAAACTAATAAAAAAACTAAAAAATCTAAAAATCTAAATAAACTAAAAAAGAAAAAAAAAGGAAAAAAATAAAGGAGAAAAACAAAACTAAAAAACGAATGTATATACAGACCGGTACACCGGGATACAAATGACGACCGGGACACAGGGAATATAAATGACGACCGGGACACAGGGACACAACTACAACGGGGACACCGGGGGAAACAGGGGGATGTAAATGACGACCGGGACACCGGGATAGGGAATGGTCGATTAGCAATCACCATCAACAAAGCTCAAGGGCAATCATTAGAATCATGAGGTATAGATCTGAATACAGATTGTTTTCCCATGGACCATTATATGTTGCATGTTCAAGAGTCGGTAAACCTGACAATCTATTTATATGCAAAGACAATGGGACAGCAAAGAATGTTGTATATTCGCAAGTTTTACGTAGTTAAAACCATATATATATATATATATATATATATATATATATATATATATATATATATATATATATATATATATATATATATATATATATATATATATATATATATCTATATTCACAGGTGGGACATAGGGACACAACTACAATGGCGCGTAACTATTATGGCGCGTAACGACTTACGTGCGCGGGGGGGCTTGGGGGGGCGCGAAGCGCCCCCTCCAACTAGGTGTTGGGGTGGCGCGAAGCGCCACCCCAACAGCTAGTATATATATATATAAGTTGTCTGCGTGTGTGTGTGTGTCGACTGACGTCATGTTTGTCGACTGACGTCATTACAAGGATTGAGCTGTACGCGTCATGAAGTTGTTTGCCGACTGACGTCATGTTTGTCAACTGATGAAATTACGTACCGGGACACAAATGACGACCGGGACACAAGGAATATAAATGACGACCGAGAACCTCAAAGAGAAATTACTGACTGGGACACCCGGAAACAAATCACGACCGGGACACAGGGAATATAAATGATGACCTGGACACAGGGACAAAACTACAACGGGGACGCCGGGGGCACAGGCGGGATATATAAATGAAGACCGGGACACAGGGATTGTTCGAATAGAAATTACAGACCGGGACACAAATGACGACCAGGACACCGGGACACAGGGAATATAATTGACGACCGGGACACTCAAAGAGAAATTACAAACTAGGACACCGGGACACAGGGAATATAAATGACGACCGGGACACAGGGACACATCATTAAAATAATGAGGTATAGATGTGAATATGGATTGTTTTTCCCATGGACAATTATATGCTGCATGTTAAAGAGTCAGTAAACCTGACAATCCATTTATATGCAATATATATATATATATATATATATATATATATATATATATATATATATATATATATATATATATATATGGCGCTTTGCGCTACCCCAACAGCTAGTATCTATATAAAAATAAGTTGTCTGTGTGTTATGTCTGTCGACTGACGTCGTGTTTGTGTGTCGACTGACGTCATGTTTGTCGACTGACGTTATTATAAGCATTGAGCTATATGTCGTCATGAAGTTGTTTGTCAACTTACGTCTTGTTTGTCAACTGATGAAATTACAGACCGGAACACCGGGACACAAATGACGACCGGGACACAGGGAATATAAATGACGACCGGGACACTCAAGAAAAATTACGGACTGGGAAACCGGGACACAGGGAACATAAATGACGACCGGGACACAGGACTACAACTACAACGGGGACGCCGGGGGCACATGGGGGATATATAAATGACGACCAGGACACAGGGAATTTTCGAAGAGAAATTACAGACCGGGACACCGGGACACAAATGACTACCGGGACACCGGAACACAGGGAATATAAATGACGACCGGGACACTCAAAGAGAAACTACAGACTGGGACACCGGGGCACAGATGACGACTGGGATACAGGGAATATAAATGACGACAGGGACACAGGGACACAACTACAACGGGGACGCCAGGGGGCACAGGGGGATATATAAATGACGACGGGGACACAGGGAATGTTCGATTAGCAATCACCATCAACATAGCTCAAGGGCAATTATTAGAATAATGAGGTATAGATCTGAATATGGATTGTTTTTCCCATGGACAATTATATGTTGCATGTTCAAGAGTCAGTAACCTGACAATCTATTTATATTCACAGACAATGGGACAGCGAAGAATGTTGTATATTTGCAAGTTTTACGTGGTTAAAAACATATATATATATATATATATATATATATATATATATATATATATATATATATATATATATATATATACCAGGATCCAGGTCCGACAGGTTCCAGGGTCGAACCTTGGCTATAGCATTAATACAAAAGAAGAAAAAAACTAAAAAAGGTAAAAACTACCAAAAAACTAAAAAGAAAACACTAAAAAAACTAAAAAAGATAAAAAACTAAAAAAAAGGTAAAAAACTAAAAACCAAAAAAAAACTAAAAAAAGGTAAAAACTACAAAAAAATAAAAAGAAAAAAAACAAAAACTAATAAAAAAACTAAAAAAACTAAATATTGAAAAAATAAATAAAAACTAAAAAAGGAAAAAAAAAATGAAAAATAAAGGAGAAAAAGAAAACTAAAAGCCGGGACACAGGGAATATAAATGACGACCAGGACACTTAAAGAGAAATTACAGACCGGGACACAACTGACGACCGGGACACCGCGACACAGGGAATATAAATGACGACTGGGACGTTCAAAGAAAAATTACAGACTTGGACACTGGGACACAAATGACGACCGGGATACTGGAAATATAAATGACGACCGGGACACAGGGACACAACTACAAGGGGGATGCCGGGGGCACAGGGGGATATATAAATGACGACGGGGACACAGGGAATTTTCGATTAGCAATCACCATCAACAAAGCTCTAGGGCAATCATTAGAATAATCAGGTATGATCTGAATACGGATTGTTTTTCCAATGGACAATTTTATGTTGCATGTTCAAAAGTCGGTAAACCTGATAATCTATTTATATGTCCAGACAATAGGCACAGACGATGGGACAGCGAAGAACGTTGTATATTCACAAGTTTCACGTAGTTCAAAACATTTACGTATATATATATATATATATATATATATATATATATATATATATATATATATATATATATACATTCACAGGTGGGACACAGGGACACAACTACAATGGCACGTAATTAATACGGCCCGTAAAGACTTACGCGCGCGGTGGGGCTTGGGGGTTGGCGCTAAGCGTCACACCAACAACTAGTAGTAATATATATATTTTCCAGTTCAATTGAGTGTAAATAATTAAAAAAGAGATTTGATATTACTATTTGCATTTCCGTATTTCTTTTGGGTTATTTTTTTCCGCTAAAAAAAATATATATTTTTTTTCCTCTTACATTATATAATAATATATATTATTTTATAGTGTATTATATACATTATAAAATAAATTTAATCTTTCATAATAGAAAAATCATGACCTCAGAACTCCCCTTCGATAGTAAAGAAAAATATAACCTTTACAAAGCTAGAGCAGCCAGAAGCCACACTGTTATTTGTAGTAATTTTAGTTCGTTTTAAGATTGACTTGAATGCCCACATCATCTCTGTTTCCTTTAATTTGCATTTGTTCGTTCAAAACAATGTCTTTCTTCAGGTTGAC
>NW_027064844.1:0-24265 GCF_032884065.1 Artemia franciscana
CGCCTTTAATCACATTCTTTACCATGTGCAATCATAAAATAGTCTAATATCTTCATTTTTTCAACATACGTAGCTATTACCCTCGAAAACTAGAACTTTGAAATAGGAAAAGAGCCTTTAATCACATTCTCTACCATGTGCAATCAAAAAATTGTCTAATATCTTATTTTTTTCAACATACGTAGCTATTACCCACGAAAACTAAAACTTTTGAAATAGGAAAAGAGCCTTTAATAACATTCTTTACCATGTGCAATCATAAAATAGTCTAATATCTTCATTTTTTCAACATACGTAGCTATTACCCTCGAAAACTAAAACTTTTGAAATAGGAAAAGAGCCTTTAATCACATTCTTTACCATGTGCAATCATAAAATTGTCTAATATCTTCATTTTTTCAACATACGTAGCTATTACCCTCGAAAACTAAAACTTTTGAAATAGGAAAAGAGCCTTTAATCACATTCTTTACCATGTGCAATCATAAAATTGTCTAATATCTTCATTTTTTCAACATACGTAGCCATTACCCTCGAGAACTAAAACTTTTGACATAGGAAAAGAGCCTTTAATCACATTCTTTACCATTTGCAATCATAAAATAGTCTAATATCATCATTTTTTCAACATACGTAGCTATTACCCTCGAAAACTAAAACTTTTGAAATAGGAAAAGAGCCTTTAATCACACTCTTTACCATGTGCAATCATAAAATAGTCTAATATCTTCATTTTTTCAACATACGTAGCTATTACCCTCGAAAACTAAAACTTTTGAAATAGGAAAAGAGCCTTTAATCACATTCTTTACCATGTGCAATCATAAAATAGTCTACTATCTTCATTTTTTCAACATACGTAGCTATTACCCTCGAAAACTAAAACTTTTGAAATAGGAAAAGAGCCTTTAATCACATTCTTTACCATGTGCAATCATAAAATTGTCTAATATCTTCATTTTTTCCACAAACAAAGCTATTACCCTCGAAAACTAAAACTTTTGACATAGGAAAAGAGCCTTTAATCACATTCTTTACCATTTACAATCATAAAATAGTCTAATATCATCATTTTTTCAACATACGTAGCTATTACCCTCAAAAACTAAAACTTTTGACATAGGAAAAGAGCCTTTAATCACATTCTTTACCATTTGCAATCATAAAATAGTCTCTTATCTTCATTTCTTCAACATACGTAGCTATTACCCTCGAAAACTAAAACTTTTGAAATAGGAAAAGAGCCTTTAATCACATTCTTTACCATGTGCAATCATAAAATAGTCTAATATCTTCATTTTTTCAACATACGTAGCTATTACCCTCGAAAACTAAAACTTTTGACATAGGAAAAGAGCCTTTAATCACATTCTTACCATTTGCAATCATAAAATAGTCTAATATCTTCATTTTTTCAACATACGTAGCTATTACCCTCGAAAACTAAAACTTTTGACATAGGAAAAGAGCCTTTAATCACATTCCTTACCATGTGCAATCATAAAATAGTCTAATATCTTCATTTTTTCAACAGACATAGCTATTACCCTCGAAAACTAAAACTTTTGAAATAGGAAAAGAGCCTTTAATCACATTCTTTACCATGTGCAATCATAAAATAGTCTAATATCTTCATTTTTTCCACAGACCTAGCTATTACCCTCGAAAACTAATACTTTTGACATAGGAAAAGAGCCTTTAATTACATTCTTTACCATGTGCAATCATAAAATTGTCTATTATCTTCATTTTTTCAACATATGTAGCTATTACCCTCGAAAACTAAAACTTTTGAAATAGGAAAAGAGCCTTTAATCACATTCTTTACCATGTCCAATCCTAAAATTGTCTAATATCTTCATTTTTTCAACAAACGTAGCTATTACCCTCGAAAACTAAAACTTTTGAAATAGGAAAAGAGCCTTTAATCACATTCTTTACCATGTGCAATCATAAAATAGTCTAATATCTTCTTTTTTTCAACATACGTAGCTATTACCCTCGAAAACTAAAACTTTGTTAATCACATTCTTTACCATGTCATTCATAAAATAGTCTAATATCTTCATTTTTTCCACAGACATAGCTATTACCCTTGAAAACTAAAACTTTTGAAATAGGAAAAGAGCCTTTAATCACATTCTTTACCATTTGCAATCATAAAATAGTCTAATATCTTCATTTTTTCCACAGACAAAGCTATTACCCTCGAAAACTAAAACTTTTGAAATAGGAAAAGAGTCTTTAATCACATTCTTTACCATTTGCAATCATATAATAGTCTAATATCTTCATTTTTTCAACATACGTAGCTATTACCCTCGAAAACTAAAACTTTTGAAATAGGAAAAGAGCCTTTAATCACATTCTTTACCATGTGCAATCATAAAATTGTCTAATATCTTCATTTTTTCCACAGACAAAGCTATTACCCTCGAAAACTAAAACTTTTGACATAGGAAAAGAGCCTTTAATCACATTCTTTACCATTTGCAATAATAAGATAGTCGAATATCTTCATTTTTTCAACATACGTAGCTATTACCCTTAAAAACTAAAACTTTTGACATAGGAATAGAGCCTTTAATCACATTCTTTACCATGTGCAATCATAAAATAGTCTAATATCTTCATTTTTTCAACATACGTAGATATTACCCTCGAAAACTAAAACTTTTGACATAGGAAAAGAGCCTTTAATCACATTCTTTACCATTTGCAATCATAAAATAGTCTAATATCTTCATTTTTTCAACATACGTAGCTATTAACCTCGAAAACTAAAACTTTTGACATAGGAAAAGAGCCTTTAATCACATTCTTTACCATTTGCAATCATAAAATAGTCTAATATCTTCATTTTTTCAACATACGTAGCTATTAACCTCGAAAACTAAAACTTTTGAAATAGGAAAAGAGCCTTTAATCACATTCTTTACCATGTGCAATCATAAAATAGTCTAATATGTTCATTTTTTCAACATACGTAGCTATTACCCTCTAAAACTAAAACTTTTGACATAGGAAAAGAGCCTTTAATCACATTCTTTACCATTTGCAATCATAAAATAGTCTAATATCTTCATTTTTTCAACATACGTAGCTATTACCCTCGAAAACTAAAACTTTTGACATAGGAAAAGAGCCTTTAATCACATTCCTTACCATGTGCAATCATAAAATAGTCTAATATCTTCATTTTTTCAACAGACATAGCTATTACCCTCGAAAACTAAAACTTTTGAAATAGGAAAAGATCCTTTAATCACATTCTTTACCATGTGCAATCATAAAATAGTCTAATATCTTCATTTTTTCCACAGACCTAGCTATTACCCTCGAAAACTAATACTTTTGACATAGGAAAAGAGCCTTTAATCACATTCTTTACCATGTGCAATCATAAAATTGTCTAATATCTTCATTTTTTCAACATACGTAGCTATTACCCTCGAAAACTAAAACTTTTGAAATAGGAAAAGAGCCTTTAATCACATTCTTTACCATGTCCAATCCTAAAATTGTCTAATATCTTCATTTTTTCAACAAACGTAGCTATTACCCTCGAAAACTAAAACTTTTGAAATAGGAAAAGAGCCTTTAATCACATTCATTACCATGTGCAATCATAAAATAGTCTAATATCTTCTTTTTTTCAACATACGTAGCTATTACCCTCGAAAACTAAAACTTTGTTAATCACATTCTTTACCATGTGCATTCATAAAATAGTCTAATATCTTCATTTTTTCCACAGACATAGCTATTACCCTCGAAAACTAAAACTTTTGAAATAGGAAAAGAGCCTTTAATCACATTCTTTACCATTTGCAATCATAAAATAGTCTAATATCTTCATTTTTTCCACAGACAAAGCTATTACCCTCGAAAACTAAAACTTTTGAAATAGGAAAAGAGTCTTTAATCACATTCTTTACCATTTGCAATCATATAATAGTCTAATATCTTCATTTTTTCAACATACGTAGCTATTACCCTCGAAAACTAAAACTTTTGAAATAGGAAAAGAGCCTTTAATCACATTCTTTACCATGTGCAATCATAAAATTGTCTAATATCTTCATTTTTTCCACAGACAAAGCTATTACCCTCGAAAACTAAAACTTTTGACATAGGAAAAGAGCCTTTAATCACATTCTTTACCATTTGCAATAATAAGATAGTCGAATATCTTCATTTTTTCAACATACGTAGCTATTACCCTTAAAAACTAAAACTTTTGACATAGGAATAGAGCCTTTAATCACATTCTTTACCATGTGCAATCATAAAATAGTCTAATATCTTCATTTTTTCAACATACGTAGCTATTACCCTCGAAAACTAAAACTTTTGACATAGGAAAAGAGCCTTTAATCACATTCTTTACCATTTGCAATCATAAAATAGTCTAATATCTTCATTTTTTCAACATACGTAGCTATTAACCTCGAAAACTAAAACTTTTGAAATAGGAAAAGAGCCTTTAATCACATTCTTTACCATGTGCAATCATCAAGTTGTCTAATATCTTCATTTTTTCAACATACGTAGCTATTACCCTCGAAAACTAAAACTTTTGAAATAGGAAAAGAGCCTTTAATCACATTCTTTACCAAGTGCAATTATAAAATAGTCTAATATCTTCTTTTTTCAACATACGTAGCTATTACCCTCGAAAACTAAAACTTTTGAAATAGGAAAAGAGCCTTTAATCACATTCTTTACCATGTGCAATCATAAAATATTCTAATATCTTCATTTTTCCCACAGACATAATTATTACCCTCGAAAACTAAAACTTTTGAAATAGGAAAAGAGCCTTTAATCACATTCTTTACCATTTGCAATCATAAAATAGTCTAATATCTTCATTTTTTCCACAGACAAAGCTATTACCCTCGAAAACTAAAACTTTTGAACTAGGAAAAGAGCCTTTAATCACATTCTTTACCATTTGCAATCATAAAATAGTCTAATATCTTCATTTTTTCAACATACGTAGCTATTACCCTCGAAAACTAAAACTTTTGAAATAGGAAAAGAGCCTTTAATCACATTCTTTACCATGTGCAATCATAAAATTGTCTAATATCTTCATTTTTTCCACAGACAAAGCTATTACCCTCGAAAAATAAAACTTTTGACATAGGAAAAGAGCCTTTAATCACATTCTTTACCATTTGCTATAATAAGATAGTCGAATATCTTCATTTTTTCAACATACGTAGCTATTACCCTTAAAAACTAAAACTTTTGACATAGGAAAAGAGCCTTTAATCACATTCTTTACCATTTGCAATCATAAAATAGTCTCTTATCTTCATTTCTTCAACATACGTAGCTATTACCCTCAAAAACTAAAACTTTTGAAATAGGAAAAGAGCCTTTAATCACATTCTTTACCATGTGCAATCATAAAATAGTGTAATATCTTCATTTTTTCCACAGACATAGCTATTACCCTCGAAAACTAAAACTTTTGAAATAGGAAAAGAGCCTTGAATCACATTCTTTACCATTTGCAATCATAAAATAGTCTAATATCTTCATTTTTTCCACAGACAAAGCTATTACCCTCGAAAACTAAAACTTTTGAAATAGGAAAAGAGCCTTTAATCACATTCTTTACCATTTGCAATCATAAAATAGTCTAATATCTTCATTTTTTCAACATACGTAGCTATTACCCTCGAAAACTAAAACTTTTGACATAGGAAAAGAGCCTTTAATCACATTCTTTACCATTTGCAATCATAAAATAGTCTAATATCTTCATTTTTTCAACATACGTAGATATTAACCTCGAAAACTAAAACTTTTGAAATAGGAAAAGAGCCTTTAATCACATTCTTTACCATGTGCAATCATAAAGTTGTCTAATATCTTCATTTTTTCAACATACGTAGCTATTACCCTCGAAAACTAAAACTTTTGAAATAGGAAAAGAGCCTTTAATCACATTCTTTACCATGTGCAATCATAAAATAGTCTAATATCTTCTTTTTTTCAACATACGTAGCTATTACCCTCGAAAACTAAAACTTTTGAAATAGGAAAAGAGCCTTTAATCACATTCTTTACCATGTGCAATCATAAAATTGTCTAATATCTTCATTTTTTCAACATACGTAGCTATTACCCTCGAAAACTAAAACTTTTGAAATAGGAAAAGAGCCTTTAATCACATTCTTTACCATGTGCAATCATAAAATTGTCTAATATCTTCATTTTTTCAACAAACGTGGCTATTACCCTCGAAAACTAAAACTTTTGAAATAGGAAAAGAGCCTTTAATCACATTCTTTACCATGTGCAGTCATAAAATAGTCTAATATCTTCATTTTTTCAACATACGTAGCTATTACCCTCGAAAACTAGAACTTTGAAATAGGAAAAGAGCCTTTAATCACATTCTCTACCATATGCAATCAAAAAATTGTCTAATATCTTCATTTTTTCAACATACGTAGCTATTAACCTCGAAAACTAAAACTTTTGAAATAGGAAAAGAGCCTTTAATAACATTCTTTACCATGTGCAATCATAAAATAGTCTAATATCTTCATTTTTTCAACATACGTAGCTATTACCCTCGAAAACTAAAACTTTTGAAATAGGAAAAGAGCCTTTAATCACATTCTTTACCATGTGCAATCATAAAATTGTCTAATATCTTCATTTTTTCAACATACGTAGCTATTACCCTCGAAAACTAAAACTTTTGAAATAGGAAAAGAGCCTTTAATCACATTCTTTACCATGTGCAATCATAAAATTGTCTAATATCTTCATTTTTTCAACATACGTAGCCATTACCCTCGAGAACTAAAACTTTTGACATAGGAAAAGAGCCTTTAATCACATTCTTTACCATTTGCAATCATAAAATAGTCTAATATCATCATTTTTTTCAACATACGTAGCTATTACCCTCGAAAACTAAAACTTTTGAAATAGGAAAAGAGCCTTTAATCACACTCTTTACCATGTGCAATCATAAAATAGTCTAATATCTTCATTTTTTCAACATACGTAGCTATTACCCTCGAAAACTAAAACTTTTGAAATAGGAAAAGAGCCTTTAATCACATTCTTTACCATGTGCAATCATAAAATAGTCTACTATCTTCATTTTTTCAACATACGTAGCTATTACCCTCGAAAACTAAAACTTTTGAAATAGGAAAAGAGCCTTTAATCATATTCTTTACCATGTGCAATCATAAAATTGTCTGATATCTTCATTTTTTCCACAAACAAAGCTATTACCCTCGAAAACTAAAACTTTTGACATAGGAAAAGAGCCTTTAATCACATTCTTTACCATTTACAATCATAAAATAGTCTAATATCTTCATTTTTTCAACATACGTAGCTATTACCCTCAAAAACTAAAACTTTTGACATAGGAAAAGAGCCTTTAATCACATTCTTTACCATTTGCAATCATAAAATAGTCTCTTATCTTCATTTCTTCAACATACGTAGCTATTAACCTCGAAAACTAAAACTTTTGAAATAGGAAAAGAGCCTTTAATCACATTCTTTACCATGTGCAATCATAAAATAGTCTAATATGTTCATTTTTTCAACATACGTAGCTATTACCCTCTAAAACTAAAACTTTTGACATAGGAAAAGAGCCTTTAATCACATTCTTTACCATTTGCAATCATAAAATAGTCTAATATCTTCATTTTTTCAACATACGTAGCTATTACTCTCGAAAACTAAAACTTTTGACATAGGAAAAGAGCCTTTAATCACATTCTTTACCATGTGCAATCATAAAATAGTCTAATATCTTCATTTTTTCAACAGACATAGCTATTACCCTCGAAAACTAAAACTTTTGAAATAGGAAAAGAGCCTTTAATCACATTCTTTACCATGTGCAATCATAAAATAGTCTAATATCTTCATTTTTTCCACAGAACTAGCTATTACCCTCGAAAACTAATACTTTTGACATAGGAAAAGAGCCTTTAATCACATTCTTTACCATGTGCAATCATAAAATTGTCTAATATCTTCATTTTTTCAACATACGTAGCTATTACCCTCGAAAACTAAAACTTTTGAAATAGGAAAAGAGCCTTTAATCACATTCTTTACCATGTCCAATCCTAAAATTGTCTAATATCTTCATTTTTTCAACATACGTAGCTATTACCCTCGAAAACTAAAACTTTTGACATAGGAAAAGAGCCTTTAATCACATTCCTTACCATTTGCAATCATAAAATAGTCTAATATCATCATTTTTTCAACATACGTAGCTATTACCCTCGAAAACTAAAACTTTTGAAATAGGAAAAGAGCCTTTAATCACACTCTTTACCATGTGCAATCATAAAATAGTCTAATATCTTCATTTTTTCAACATACGTAGCTATTACCCTCGAAAACTAAAACTTTTGAAATAGGAAAAGAGCCTTTAATCACATTCTTTACCATGTGCAATCATAAAATAGTCTAATATCTTCATTTTTTCAACATACGTAGCTATTACCCTCGAAAACTAAAACTTTTGAAATAGGAAAAGAGCCTTTAATCACATTCTTTACCATGTGCAATCATAAAATTGTCTAATATCTTCATTTTTTCCACAAACAAAGCTATTACCCTCGAAAACTAAAACTTTTGACATAGGAAAAGAGCCTTTAATCACATTCTTTACCATTTGCAATCATAAAATAGTCTAATATCTTCATTTTTTCAACATACGTAGCTATTACCCTCAAAAACTAAAACTTTTGACATAGGAAAAGAGCCTTTAATCACATTCTTTACCATTTGCAATCATAAAATAGTCTCTTATCTTCATTTCTTCAACATACGTAGCTATTACCCTCGAAAACTAAAACTTTTGAAATAGGAAAAGAGCCTTTAATCACATTCTTTACCATTTGCAATCATAAAATAGTCTAATATCTTCATTTTTTCAACATACGTAGCTATTACCCTCGAAATTTAAAACTTTTGACATAGGAAAAGAGCCTTTAATCACATTCTTTACCATGTGCAATCATAAAATAGTCTAATATCTTCATTTTTTCAATAGACATAGCTATTACCCTCGAAAACTAAAACTTTTGAAATAGGAAAAGAGCCTTTAATCAAATTCTTTACCATGTGCAATCATAAAATAGTCTTATATCTTCATTTTTACCACAGACCTAGCTATTACCCTCGAAAACTAATACTTTTGACATAGGAAAAGAGCCTTTAATCACATTCTTTACCATGTGCAATCATAAAATTGTCTAATATCTTCATTTTTTCAACATACGTAGCTATTACCCTCGAAAAATAAAACTTTTGAAATAGGAAAAGAGCCTTTAATCACACTCTTTACCATGTGCAATCATAAAATAGTCAAATATCTTCATTTTTTCCACAGACATAGCTATTACCCTCGAAAACTAAAACTTTTGAAATAGGAAAAGAGCCTTTAATCACATTCTTTACCATGTGCAATCATAAAATAGTCTAATATCTTCGTTTTTTCAACATACGTAGCTATTACCCTCGAAAACTAAAACTTTTTAAATAGGAAAAGAGCCTTTAATCACATTCTTTACCATATGCAATCATAAAATAGTCTAATATCTTCTTTTTTCAACAGACGTAGCTATTACCCTCGAAAACTAAAACTTTTGACATAGGAAAAGAGCCTTTAATCACATTCTTTACCATTTGCAATCATAAAATAGTCTAATATCTTCATTTTTTCAACATACGTAGCTATTACCCTCGAAAACTAAAACTTTTGAAATAGGAAAAGAGACTTTAATCACATTGTTTACCATGTGCAATCATAAAATAGTCTAATATCTTCATTTTTTCAACATACGTAGCTATTACCCTCGAAAACTAAAACTTTTGACATAGGAAAAGAGCCTTTAATCACATTCTTTATCATTTGCAATCATAAAATAGTCTAATATCTTCATTTTTTCAACATACGTAGCTATTAACCTCGAAAACTAGAACTTTTGAAATAGGAGAAGAGCCTTTAATCACATTCTTTACCATGTGCAATCATAAAATAGTCTAATATCTTCATTTTTTCAACATACGTAGCTATTACCCTCGAAAACTAAAACTTTTGAAATAGGAAAATAGCCTTTAATCACATTCTTTACCATGTGCAATCATAAAATAGTCTAATATCTTAATTTTTTCAACATACGTAGCTATTACCCTCGACAACTAAAACTTTTGAAATAGGAAAAGAGCCTTTAATCACATTCTTTACCATTTGCAATCATATAGTCTAATATCTTCATTTTTTCAACATACGTAGCTATTACCCTCGAAAACTAAAACTTTTGAAATAGAAAAAGTGCCTTTAATCACATTCTTTACCATTTGCAATCATAAAATAGTCTAATATCTTCATTTTTTCAACATACGTGTCTATGACCCTCGAAAACTAAAACTTTTGACATAGGAAAAGAGCCTTTAATCACATTCTTTACCATTTGCAATCATAAAATAGTCTAATATCTTCATTTTTTCAACATACGTAGCTATTACCCTTGAAAACTAAAACTTTTGACATAGGAAAAGAGCCTTTAATCACATTCTTTACCATTTGCAATCATAAAATAGTCTAATATCTTCATTTTTTCAACATACGTAGCTATTACCCTCGAAAACTAAAACTTTTGAAATAGGAAAAGAGCCTTTAATCACATTCTTTACCATGTGCAATCACAAAATAGTCTAATATCTTCATTTTTTCAACATACGTAGCTATTACCCTCGAAAACTAAAACTTTTGAAATAGGAAAAGAGCCTTTAATCACATTCTTTACCATGTGCAATCATAAAATTGTCTAATATCTTCATTTTTTCAACATACGTAGCTATTACCCTCGAAAACTAAAACTTTTGAAATAGGAAAAGAGCCTTTAATCACATTCTTTACCATGTGCAATCATAAAAAAGTCTAATATCTTCATTTTTTCCACAGACATAGCTATTACCCTCGAAAACTAAAATTTTTGAAATAGGAAAAGAGCCTTTAATCACATTCTTTACCATTTGCAATCATAAAATAGTCTAATATCTTCATTTTTTCAACATACCTAGCTATTACCCTCGAAAACTAAAACTTTTGACATAGGAAAAGAGCCTTTAATCACATTCTTTACCATGTGCAATCATAAAATAGTCTAATATCTTCATTTTTTCCACAGACATAGCTATTACCCTCGAAAACTAAAACTTTCGAAATAGACAAAGAGCCTTTAATCACATTCTTTACCATTTGCAATCATAAAATAGTCTAATATCTTCATTTTTCAACATACGTAGCTATTACCCTCGAAAACTAAAACTTTTGAAATAGGAAAAGAGCCTTTAATCACATTCTTTACCATGTGCAATCATAAAATTGTCTAATATCTTCATTTTTTCAACATACGTAGCTATTACCCTCGAAAACTAAAACTTTTGAAATAGGAAAAGAGCCTTTAATCACATTCTTTACCATGTGCGATCATAAAATAGTCTAATATCTTCATTTTTTCAACATACGTAGCTATTACCCTCGAAAACTAAAACTTTTCAAATAGGAAAAGAGCCTTTAATCACATTCTTTACCATGTGCAATCATAAAATAGTCTAATATCTTCATTTTTTCAACATACATTGCTCTTACCCCCGAAAACTAAAACTTTTGAAATAGGAAAAGAGCCTTTAATCACATTCTTTACCATGTGCAATCATAAAATAGTCTAATATCTTCATTTTTTCCACAGACATAGCTATTACCCTCGAAAACTAAAACTTTTGAAATAGAAAAAGAGCCTTTAATCACATTCTTTACCATGTGCAATCATAAAATAGTCTAATATCTTCATGTTTTCCACAGACATAGCTATTACCCTCGAAAACTAAAACTTTTGAAATAGAAAAAGAGCCTTTAATCACATTCTTTACCATGTGCAATCATAAAATAGTCTAATATCTTCATTTTTTCCACAGACCTAGCTATTACCCTCGAAAACTAAAACTTTTGAAATAGGAAAAGAGCCTTTAATCACATTCTTTACCATTTGCAATCATAAAATAGTCTAATATCTTTATTTTTTCAACATACGTAGCTATTACCCTCGAAAACTAAAACTTTTGACATAGGAAAAGAGCCTTTAATCACATTCTTTACCATTTGCAATCATAAAATAGTCTAATATCTTCATTTTTCAACATACGTAGCTATCACCCTTGAAAACTAAAACTTTTGAAATAGGAAAAGAGCCTTTAATCACATTCTTTACCATTTGCAATCATAAAATAGACTAATATCTTCATTTTTCCAACATACGTAGCTATTACCCTCGAAAACTAAAACTTTTGACATAGGAAAAGAGCCCTTAATCACATTCTTTACCATTTGCAATCATAAAATAGTCTAATATCTTCATTTTTTCAACATACGTAGCTATTAACCTCGAAAACTAAAACTTTTGACATAGGAAAAGAGCCTTTAATCACATTCTTTACCATGTGCAATCATAAAATAGTCTAATATCTTCATTTTTTCAACATATGTAGCTATTACCCTCGAAAACTAAAACTTTTGAAATAGGAAAAGAGCCTTTAATCACATTCTTTACCATTTGCAATCATAAAATAGTCTAATATCTTCATTTTTTCAACATACGTAGCTATTACCCTCGAAAACTAAAACTTTTGACATAGGAAAAGAGCCTTTAATCACATTCTTTACCATTTGCAATCATAAAATAGTCTAATATCTTCATTTTTTCAACATACGTAGCTATTACCCTCGAAAACTAAAACTTTTGACATAGGAAAAGAGCCTTTAATCACATTCTTTACCATTTGCAATCATAAACTAGTCTAATATTTTCATTTTTTCAACATACGTAGCTATTACCCTCGAAAACTAAAACTTTTGAAATAGGAAAAGAGCCTTTAATCACATTCTTTACCATTTGCAATCATAAAATAGTCTAATATCTTCATTTTTTCAACATAAGTAGCTATTACCCTCGAAAACTAAAACTGTTGACATAGGAAAAGAGCCTTTAATCACATTCTTTACCATTTGCAATCATAAAATAGTCTAATATCTTCATTTTTTCAACATACGTAGCTATTACCCTCGAAAACTAAAACTTTTGAAATAGGAAAATAGCCTTTAATCACATTCTTTACCATGTGCAATCATAAAATATTCTAATATCTTCATTTTTTCAACATACGTAGCTATTACCCTCGAAAACTAAAACTTTTGAAATAGGAAAAGAGCCTTTAATCACATTCTTTACCATTTGCAATCATATAGTCTAATATCTTCATTTTTTCAACATACGTAGCTATTACCCTCGAAAACTAAAACTTTTGAAATAGAAAAAGTGCCTTTAATCACATTCTTTACCATTTGCAATCATAAAATAGTCTAATATCTTCATTTTTTCAACATAAGTGTCTATTACCCTCGAAAACTAAAACTTTTGACATAGGAAAAGAGCCTTTAATCACATTCTTTACGATTTGCAATCATAAAATAGTCTAATATCTTCATTTTTTCAACATACGTAGCTATTACCCTCGAAAACTAAAACTTTTGACATAGGAAAAGAGCCTTTAATCACATTCTTTACCATTTGCAATCATAAAATAGTCTAATATCTTCATTTTTTCAACATACGTAGCTATTACCCTTGAAAACTAAAACTTTTGACATAGGAAAAGAGCCTTTAATCACATTCTTTACCATTTGCAATCATAAAATAGTCTAATATCTTCATTTTTTCAACATACGTAGATATTACCCTCGAAAACTAAAACTTTTGAAATAGGAAAAGAGCCTTTAATCACATTCTTTACCCTGTGCAATCACAAAATAGTCTAATATCTTCATTTTTTCAACATACGTAGCTATTACCCTCGAAAACTAAAACTTTTGAAATAGGAAAAGAGCCTTTAATCACATTCTTTACCATGTGCAATCATAAAATTGTCTAATATCTTCATTTTTTCAACATACGTAGCTATTACCCTCGAAAACTAAAACTTTTGAAATAGGAAAAGAGCCTTTAATCACATTCTTTACCATGTGAAATCATAAAAAAGTCTAAAATCTTCATTTTTTCCACAGACATAGCTATTACCCTCGAAAACTAAAACTTTTGAAATAGGAAAAGAGCCTTTAATCACATTCTTTACCGTTTGCAATCATAAAATAGTCTAATATCTTCATTTTTTCAACATACCTAGCTATTACCCTCAAAAACTAAAACTTTTGACATAGGAAAAGAGCCTTTAATCACATTTATTTACCATGTGCAATCATAAAATAGTCTAATATCTTCATTTTTTCCACAGACATAGCTATTACCCTCGAAAACTAAAACTTTTGAAATAGACAAAGAGCCTTTAATCACATTCTTTACCATTTGCAATCATGAAATAGTCTAATATCTTCATTTTTCAACATACGTAGCTATTACCCTCGAAAACTAAAACTTTTGAAATAGGAAAAGAGCCTTTAATCACATTCTTTACCATGTGCGATCATAAAATAGTCTAATATCTTCATTTTTTCAACATACGTAGCTATTACCCTCGAAAACTAAAACTTTTCAAATAGGAAAAGAGCCTTTAATCACATTCTTTACCATGTGCAATCATAAAATAGTCTAATATCTTCATTTTTTCAACATACATAGCTCTTACCCCCGAAAATCAAAACTTTTGAAATAGGAAAAGAGCCTTTAATCACATTCTTTACCATGTGCAATCATAAAATAGACTAATATCTTCATTTTTTCCACAGACATAGCTATTACCCTCGAAAACTAAAACTTTTGAAATAGAAAAAGAGCCTTTAATCACATTCTTTACCATGTGCAATCATAAAATAGTCTAATATCTTCATTTTTTTCCACAGACCTAGCTATTACCCTCGAAAACTAAAACTTTTGAAATAGGAAAAGAGCCTTTAATCACATTCTTTACCATTTGCAATCATAAAATAGTCTAATATCTTCATTTTTTCAACATACGTAGCTATTACCCTCGAAAACTAAAACTTTTGAAATAGGAAAAGAGCCTTTAATCACATTCTTTACCATTTGCAATCATAAAATAGACTAATATCTTCATTTTTCCAACATACGTAGCTATTACCCTCGAAAACTAAAACTTTTGACATAGGAAAAGAGCCCTTAATCACATTCTTTACCATTTGCAATCATAAAATAGTCTAATATCTTCATTTTTTCAACATACGTAGCTATTACCCTCGAAAACTAAAACTTTTAACATAGGAAAAGAGCCTTTAATCACATTCTTTACCATGTGCAATCATAAAATAGTCTAATATCTTCATTTTTTCAACATATGTAGCTATTACCCTCGAAAACTAAAACTTTTGAAATAGGAAAAGAGCCTTTAATCACATTCTTTACCATTTGCAATCATAAAATAGTCTAATATCTTCATTTTTTCAACATACGTAGCTATTACCCTCGAAAACTAAAACTTTTGACATAGGAAAAGAGCCTTTAATCACATTCTTTACCATTTGCAATAATAAAATAGTCTAATATCTTCATTTTTTCAACATACGTAGCTATTACCCTCGAAAACTAAAACTTTTGACATAGGAAAAGCGCCTTTAATCACATTCTTTACCATTTGCAATCATAAAATAGTCTAATATTTTCATTTTTTCAACATACGTAGCTATTACCCTCGAAAACTAAAACTTTTGAAATAGGAAAAGAGCCTTTAATCACATTCTTTACCATTTGCAATCATAAAATAGTCTAATATCTTCATTTTTTCAACATAAGTAGCTATTACCCTCGAAAACTAAAACTGTTGACATAGGAAAAGAGCCTTTAATCACATTCTTTACCATGTGCAATCATAAAATTGTCTAATATCTTCATTTTTTCCACAGACAAAGCTCTTATCCCCGAAAACTAAAACTTTTGAAATAGGAAAAGAGCCTTTAATCACATTCTTTACCATTTGCAATCATATAATAGTCTAATATCTTCATTTTTTCCACAGACATAGCTATTACCCTCGAAAACTAAAACTTTTGAAATAGGAAAAGAGCCTTTAATCACATTCTTTACCATTTGCAATCATAAAATAGTCTAATATCTTCATTTTTTCAACATACGTAGCTATTACCCTCGAAAACTAAAACTTTTGAAATAGGAAAAGAGCCTTTAATCACATTCTTTACCATGTGCAATCATAAAATAGTCTAATATCTTCATTTTTTCAACATACGTAGCTATTACCCTCGAAAACTAAAACTTTTGAAATAGGAAAAGAGCCTTTAATCACATTCTTTACCATGAGCAATCATAAAATTGTCTAATATCTTCATTTTTTCAACATACGTAGCTATTACCCTCGAAAACTAAAACTTTTGACATAGGAAAAGAGCCTTTAATCACATTGTTTACCATTTGCAATCATAAAATAGTCTAATATCTTCATTTTTTCAACATACGTAGCTATTACCCTCGAAAACTAAAACTTGTTGAAATAGGAAAAGAGCCTTTAATCACATTCTTTACCATGTGCAATCATAAAATAGTCTAATATCTTCATTTTTTCAACATACGTAGCTATTACCCTCGAAAACTAAAACTTTTGAAATAAGAAAACAGCCTTTAATCACATTCTTTACCATTTGCAATCATAAAATAGTCTAATATCTTCATTTTTTCAACATACGTAGCTATTACCCTCGAAAACTAAAACTTTTCAAATAGGAAAAGAGCCTTTAATCACATTCTTTACCATGTGCAATCATAGAATAGTCTAATATCTTCATTTTTTCAACATACATAGCTCTTACCCCCGAAAATCAAAACTTTTGAAATAGGAAAAGAGCCTTTAATCACATTCTTTACCATGTGCAATCATAAAATAGTCTAATATCTTCATTTTTTCCACAGACATAGCTATTACCCTCGAAAACTAAAACTTTTGAAATAGAAAAAGAGCCTTTAATCACATTCTTTACCATGTGCAATCATAAAATAGTCTAATATCTTCATTTTTTTCCACAGACCTAGCTATTACCCTCGAAAACTAAAACTTTTGAAATAGGAAAAGAGCCTTTAATCACATTCTTTACCATTTGCAATCATAAAATAGTCTAATATCTTCATTTTTTCAACATACGTAGCTATTACCCTCGAAAACTAAAACTTTTGAAATAGGAAAAGAGCCTTTAATCACATTCTTTACCATTTGCAATCATAAAATAGACTAATATCTTCATTTTTCCAACATACGTAGCTATTACCCTCGAAAACTAAAACTTTTGACATAGGAAAAGAGCCCTTAATCACATTCTTTACCATTTGCAATCATAAAATAGTCTAATATCTTCATTTTTTCAACATACGTAGCTATTACCCTCGAAAACTAAAACTTTTAACATAGGAAAAGAGCCTTTAATCACATTCTTTACCATGTGCAATCATAAAATAGTCTAATATCTTCATTTTTTCAACATATGTAGCTATTACCCTCGAAAACTAAAACTTTTGAAATAGGAAAAGAGCCTTTAATCACATTCTTTACCATTTGCAATCATAAAATAGTCTAATATCTTCATTTTTTCAACATACGTAGCTATTACCCTCGAAAACTAAAACTTTTGACATAGGAAAAGAGCCTTTAATCACATTCTTTACCATTTGCAATAATAAAATAGTCTAATATCTTCATTTTTTCAACATACGTAGCTATTACCCTCGAAAACTAAAACTTTTGACATAGGAAAAGCGCCTTTAATCACATTCTTTACCATTTGCAATCATAAAATAGTCTAATATTTTCATTTTTTCAACATACGTAGCTATTACCCTCGAAAACTAAAACTTTTGAAATAGGAAAAGAGCCTTTAATCACATTCTTTACCATTTGCAATCATAAAATAGTCTAATATCTTCATTTTTTCAACATAAGTAGCTATTACCCTCGAAAACTAAAACTGTTGACATAGGAAAAGAGCCTTTAATCACATTCTTTACCATGTGCAATCATAAAATTGTCTAATATCTTCATTTTTTCCACAGACAAAGCTCTTATCCCCGAAAACTAAAACTTTTGAAATAGGAAAAGAGCCTTTAATCACATTCTTTACCATTTGCAATCATATAATAGTCTAATATCTTCATTTTTTCCACAGACATAGCTATTACCCTCGAAAACTAAAACTTTTGAAATAGGAAAAGAGCCTTTAATCACATTCTTTACCATTTGCAATCATAAAATAGTCTAATATCTTCATTTTTTCAACATACGTAGCTATTACCCTCGAAAACTAAAACTTTTGAAATAGGAAAAGAGCCTTTAATCACATTCTTTACCATGTGCAATCATAAAATAGTCTAATATCTTCATTTTTTCAACATACGTAGCTATTACCCTCGAAAACTAAAACTTTTGAAATAGGAAAAGAGCCTTTAATCACATTCTTTACCATGAGCAATCATAAAATTGTCTAATATCTTCATTTTTTCAACATACGTAGCTATTACCCTCGAAAACTAAAACTTTTGACATAGGAAAAGAGCCTTTAATCACATTGTTTACCATTTGCAATCATAAAATAGTCTAATATCTTCATTTTTTCAACATACGTAGCTATTACCCTCGAAAACTAAAACTTGTTGAAATAGGAAAAGAGCCTTTAATCACATTCTTTACCATGTGCAATCATAAAATAGTCTAATATCTTCATTTTTTCAACATACGTAGCTATTACCCTCGAAAACTAAAACTTTTGAAATAAGAAAACAGCCTTTAATCACATTCTTTACCATTTGCAATCATAAAATAGTCTAATATCTTCATTTTTTCAACATTCTTAGCTATTACCCTCGAAAACTAAAACTTTTGACATAGGAAAAGAGCCTTTAATCACATTCTTTACCATTTGCAATCATAAAATAGTCTAATATCTTCATTTTTTCAACATACGTAGCTATTACCCTCGAAAACTAAAACTTTTGAAATAGGAAAAGAGCCTTTAATCACATTCTTTACCATGTGCAATCACAAAATAGTCTAATATCTTCATTTTTTCAACATACGTAGCTATTACCCTCGAAAACTAAAACTTTTGAAATAGGAAAAGAGCCTTTAATCACATTCTTTACCATGTGCAATCATAAAATTGTCTAATATCTTCATTTTTTGAACATACGTAGCTATTACCCTCGAAAACTAAAACTTTTGAAATAGGAAAAGAGCTTTTAATCACATTCTTTACCATGTGCAATCATAAAATAGTCTAATATCTTCATTTTTTCCACAGACATAGCTATTACCCTCGAAAACTAAAACTTTTGAAATAGGAAAAGAGCCTTTAATCACATTCTTTACCATTTGCAATCATAAAATAGTCTAATATCTTCATTTTTTCAACATACGTAGCTATTACCCTCGAAAACTAAAACTTTTGAAATAGGAAAAGAGCCTTTAATCACATTCTTTACCATGTGCAATCATAAAATTGTCTAAAATCTATTTTATGATTGCGCATGGTAAAGAATGTGATTAAATCCTTTTCCTATTTCAAAAGTTTTAGTTTTCGGGGGTAATAGCTACGTCTGTGGAAAAAATGAAGATATTAGACTATTTTATGATTGCACATGGTAAAGAATGTGATTAAAGGCTCTTTTCCTATTTCAAAAGTTTTAGTTTTCGGGGTTAATAGCTACGTCTGTGGAAAAAATGAAGATATTAGACTATTTTATGAATGCACATGGTAAAGAATGTGAGTAAAGGCTCTTTTCCTATTTCAAAAGTTGTAGTTTTCGGGGGGTAATAGCTACCTCCGTGGAAAAAATGAAGATATTAGACTATTTTATGATTGCACATGGTAAAGAATGTGATTAAAGGCTCTTTTCCTATTTCAAAAGTTTTTGTTTTCGGGGGTAATAGCTACGTCTGTGGAAAAAATTAAGATATTAGACTATTTTATGATTGCACATGGTAAAGAATGTGATTAAAGGCTCTTTTCCTATTTCAAAAGTTTTAGTTTTCGGTGGTAATAGCTACGTCCGTGGAAAAAATGAAGATATTAAACTATTTTGTGATTGCACATGGTAAAGAATGTGATTAAAGGCTCTTTTCCTATGTCAAAAGTTTTAGTTTTCATGGGTAATAGCTATGTCTGTGGAAAAAATGAATCAGCATTAAAATGCAATTCTTTTGATGTAGCTATTGATATCAAAATTCAATTTTTTAGAGTTTTGGTTACTATTGAGCCGGGTCGCTCCTTACTACAGTTCGTTACCACGAACTGTTTGACAAAGAAATATGGTGTCGTAAATAAAAAGGTCTTTATCCTTTTCGCCACTGTAACATGAGTTGATTCCAAAATATAGAAATTTCGCAGATTATTAATAATGATGTTTCTTGACAGTAATTATAGTAATAAACTTGACTTGTAATAGAGATTTCATGAATTAATAAAATTTCATATAAAGTATATCTAATAACACATACGAGGAAATAGCCTACCTAAATAGTAGGTACTGCATCAAATAAAAAAAAAAATAAAAAAAAACTTAATCAGTCCAACCTATATATAACTGATATCAAGCGTTGCTTTAAACGTTAACACTTCAAAGTCCAAAGAAGACACTGGCATATCCAGGGTGGAGGACCTCACACCCGACCACAAATTTTCCGTTTTTCACTCTTTTATAAGTAAATTTGTCGATCTGGTCAATTATTGGCGCCCTCTTCAAATTATCTCCCCCCAATTTTGCTTACTGGTGCCCTTGTCATACTCCCCCCTCCCCAAGATTTTGCTCCAGATCCGCCCTGAAAGTAGATATGCTAAATGTTTACCATACAAGAGCAGTTTTTGTTTATTTTTGAATAGCTTTATATTAAGCCCTAAAAAGCTCTTTCAAACACACAAATTTTTGGCGCAGACAAATTAGTCAGATCAATTTTCCCTTTTGGCGTGAATGGTACACAAGTTGTTATCCTCAAAAAGTCCAACTAAATACACCTCGCTGGCTTCTTGTAAGGCCTTCACAGCCAAACTCTGGAACCTCAAGTCAGTTTTTAAATCCTGGGCAATCTCTCGCACAAGTCTCTGAAAGGGCAATTTCCTTATTAAGAGTTCGGTACTCTTTTGATAGCGACGAATTTCTCTCAGGGCTAAGGTTCCGGGCCTGTATCTGTGTGGTTTTTTCACCCCTCCGGTAGCAGGAGCCGACTTAAGTGCTGCCTTGGTCGCAAAGACCAAGACCTCAAGAATTTTTATTTAATCTCGGACAAGAAACAAGTAATAATTTTACTTTTATTGTAGCTACTTCAGAATTGAAACTTTCAGCCGGATTATCAAAATCTTTATATAAAATACTTTGAAATTAGAGCTTTTCGCACGGAGCTAATCATAAGAACCACAACGGAGACCGAAGTTTTTCTTAGTCCTAGCTATGTAGCCATGATCATTTATGTAATATCTGGCAAAAATATTTCAAGTAAAACTAAATAGAATTAAAATTCAAGGGTCCTACAGACAACTGTATATCAGAGCCAAACTCTGGAACCTCAAGTCAGTTTTGAAATCCTGGGCAATCTCTCGCACAAGTCTCTGAAAGGGCAATTTCCTTATTAAGAGTTCGGTACTCTTTTGATAGCGACGAATTTCTCTCAGGTGTAAGGTTCCGGGCCTGTATCTGTGTGGTTTGTTCGCCCCTCGGGTAGCAGGAGCCGACTTACGTGCTGCCTTGGTCGCAAGCTGCTTTCTAGGTGCCTTTCCGCCCGTTGATTTTGTTGTAGTTTGTTTGGCCTAGCCATGTTGATAGTTTGCCTCTATTTAAAAGAATGAATAAATGAAATGAATCAATACCTAGTGGCTATATTTATACGGAGCACCAGCCGCGCGACAGAGTCACATTTTGACGGAAAAGACTTTAATAGTATAAATTGAGAGGGCTTTGAAGGAAATTTCTTAGTTTGACAAAAACTTTACAGCTGTTGACGACTCCACCGAATTTAATATGACAGGAAGAGATAAGGGGCTTGGAAAACATGGCGCAAAACGTCATCGCAAAGTTCTTCGTGACACTATCCAGGGTATCACAAAGCCAGCTATCAGAAGACTGGCTCACCGCAGTGGTGTAAAACGTATATCTGGCCTAATTTACGAGGAAACCAGAGGTGTTCTTAAACTTTTTTTCGAATATGTTATTCGTGACGCTGTCACCTACACAGAACATGGAAAGAGAAAGACAGTAACTGCAATGGATGTAGTCTACGCTCTGTAGCGTCAAGGTCGTACATTGTATGGCCTGGGTGGTTAATGGTCCCCCTGAACTGTCCCCCTACCAAACGGCCTTTTTAAAGGCCACCAAATCTTTTAGACACTTTCTAGCTGTAAAGTCTGCCAAGCCCACAGCGCCGGAGCAACATTAAAACTTAAAACAAACAAAAATTACTCTTTATATGAAAAGGGCTTTTCCTCCTCAACGCCAGGCTCTTTACGCTAATGTTTCTTACTGTTTTAAAAATAGAGTTAAGAGAAAGAGTCAAACTTTAGCGAAAAGAGCGAGGCGCTGAGGAGGAAAAGCCCCATTCATATAAGGAGTAATTTCTGTTTGTTTTAAGTTTTAATGTTGCTTAATAATAAGTTTGAATTTTTATTCAATCTCGTACAAGAAAAAAGTGGATGCCATGGATATATCTGTGGTAGCCACAATACTTGGCGGGGTAGAGAATTTAATGTGGCGAAACCCTATAGGAAAGTGTATTCTCCTGATGAACCCTTGTTTTGGGTTGTTGCCTCTGAATTATTTGTCTTTATTGTTTCTATTGTTTGGTAAATGACGACTTATACTTATTGACGACATGACTGCCTGTCCATGGATTATTCTTTATGGTTGATTGTTTATGGCTATGCTGTTTGACCTATGTGATTGTATGGATGAGTAGGGTTAAGGCCGCATTCAAGTGCTGGTCTATATTAGTCACTAATTTAGGAAAACAGTTTTGTTTTCTCCTTCTGTCTCTTTCATGTTTTTTTTTTTTGTGCTGTTGCATTGGTGATTTCTCTTTTCATGATATATATATATATATATATATATATATATATATATATATATATATATATATATATATATATATATATATATATACTTGTTTCTAACTACCTAATACTTGCGAATATACAACATTCTTTGCTGTCCCATTGCCTGTGCATATAAAAAGATTGTCAGGTTTACCGACTTTTGAACATGCAACATATAATTGTCCGAGGGAAAACAATCCGTATTCAGATCTATACCGCATTTTTCTAATGATTGTCCTTGAGCTTTTTTGATGGTGATTGCTAATCAAAAATTCCCTGTGTCCCAGTCGTAATTTATGTATCCCTCCTGTGCCCTTCCGGCGTCCCTATTATAATTGTGTCCCTATGCCCCAGTCGTCCTTTATATTCCCTGTGTCCCGGTCTTTATTTGTGTCACAGTGTCTCGGTCTGTAATTTTCTTTGAGTGTCCTGGTCGTCATTTTTATTCCCTGCGTCTCGGTCGTCATTTGTGTCCCGTTGTCCCGGTTTGTAATTTCTCTTTGAGTGTCCCGGTCATCATTTATATTCCTTGAGTCCCGGATGTCATTTGTGTCCTGGTGTCCCAGTCTATAACGTCATAAAGTCTTCAACGACTCTGGGGGTGCAGCCAGTTGAGGAAGTTTAACTTTTCCTGAGGCGCAAGCCATTACCATTGTTTCTCCATTAAATTTCAAGGCCATGCAATAGGGACTAATTTTAGACGTACTCCCGATTTCAACACATCTACTCAAGCTTTAATCATCAACTGGGCTGTACCTGAATGCTAGGCGATAGTTTTGACGTTGCTCCCTGTGTCCCGCTGTCCCGGTCGTTATTTTTGTCCCGGTCGTCATTTGTGTTCCGGTGTCCCGGTCTATAATTTCTCTTTGAGTGTCCCGGTCGTCATTTATATTCCCTGTGTCCCGGTCGTCATTTGTGTCCCGGTGCTTTGTTGATTGTGATTGCTAATAGAACATTACCTGTGTCCCCGTCTTCATTTATATATCCCCCTCTGCCCCCCGGTGTCCCCATTGTAGTTGTTTCCCTGTGTCCCGGTCGTCATTTGTGTCCCGGTGTCCCAGTCTGTAATTTCTCTTTGAGTGTCGCGGTCGTCATTTATATTCCCTGTGTCCCAGTTTCCCGGTCGTCATTTTTATCCCGGTC
>NW_027064845.1:0-23006 GCF_032884065.1 Artemia franciscana
AGACTACTTTATGATTGCAAATGGTAAAGAATGTGATTAAAGGCTCTTTTCCTATGTCAAAAGTTTAGTTTTTGAGGGTAATAGCTACGTATGTTGAAAAAATGAAGATATTAGACTATTTTATGATTGCAAATGGTAAAGAATGTGATTAAAGGGTCTTTTCCTATTTCAAAAGTTTAGTTTTCGGGGATAATAGCTACGTATGTTGAAAAAATGAAGATATTAGACTATTTTATGATTGCAAATGGTAAAGAATGTGATTAAAGGCTCTTTTCCTATGTCAAAAGTTTTAGTTTTCGAGGGTAATAGCTAAGTATGTTGAAAAAATGAAGATATTAGACTATTTTATGATTGCAAATGGTAAAGAATGTGATTAAAGGCTCTTTTCCTATGTCAAAAGTTTTAGTTTTCGAGGGTAATAGCTACGTATGTTGAAAAAATGAAGATATTAGACTATTTTATGATTGCAAATGGTAAAGAATGTGATTAAGCGCTCTTTTCCTGTCAAAAGTTTTAGTTTTCGAGGGTAATAGCTACGTATGTTGAAAAAATGAAGATATTGGACTATTTTATGATTGCAAATGGTAAAGAATGTGATTAAAGGCTCTTTTCCTATTTCAAAAGTTTTATTTTTCGAGGGTAATAGCTACGTATGTTGAAAAAATGAAGATATTAGACTATTTTATGATTGCACATGGTAAAGAATGTGATTAAAGGCTCTTTTCCTATTTCAAAATATTTTAGTTTTCGAGGGTAATAGCTACGTATGTTGAAAAAATGAAGATATTAGACTATTTTATGATTGCAAATGGTAAAGAATGTGAATAAAGGCTCTTTTCCTATTTCAAAAGTTTAGTTTTCGAGGGTAATAGCTACGTATGTTGAAAAAATGAAGATATTAGACTATTTTATGATTGCACATGGTAAAGAATGTGATTAAAGGCTCTTTTCCTATGTCAAAAGTTTTAGTTTTCGAGGGTAATAGCTTTGTCTGTGGAAAAAATGAAGATATTAGACAATTTTATGATTGCACATGGTAAAGAATGTGATTAAAGGCTCTTTTCCTATTTCAAAAGGTTTAGTTTTCGAGGGTAATAGCTACGTATGTTGAAAAAATGAAGATATTAGACTATTTTATGATTGCAAATGGTAAAGAATGTGATTAAAGGCTCTTTTCCTATTTAAAAAATTTTAGTTTTCGAGGGTAATAGCTACGTATGTTGAAATAATGAAGATATTAGACTATTTTATGATTGCACATGGTAAAGAATGTGATTAAAGGCTCTTTTCCTATGTCAAAAGTTTTAGTTTTCGAGGGTAATAGCTTTGTCTGTGGAAAAAATTAAGATATTAGACAATTTTATGATTGCACATGGTAAAGAATGTGATAAAAGGCTCTTTTCCTATTTCAAAAGTTTTAGTTTTCGAGGGTAATAGCTACGTATGTTGAAAAAATGAAGATATTAGACTATTTTATGATTGCACATGGTAAAGAATGTGATTAAAGGCTATTTTCCTATTTCAAAAGTTTTAGTTTTTGAGGGTAATAGCTACGTATGTTGAAAAAATGAAGATATTAGACTATTTTATGATTGCAAATGGTAAAGAATGTGATTAGAGGCTCTTTTCCTATTTCAAAAGTTTTAGTTTTCGAGGGTAATAGCTTTGTCTGTGGAAAAAATGAAGATATTAGACTATTTTATGATTGCAAATGGTAAAGAATGTGATTAAAGGCTCTTTTCCTATGTCAAAAGTTTTAGTTTTCGAGAGTAATAGCTACGTATGTTGAAAAAATGAAGATTTTAGACTATTTTTAATTGCAAATGGTAAAGAATGTGATTAAAGGCCCTTTTCCTATTTCAAAAGTTTTAGTTTTCGAGGGTAATAGCTACGTATGTTGAAAAAATGAAGATATTGGACTATTTTATGATTGCAAATGGTAAAGAATGTGATTAAAGGCTCTTTTCCTATTTCAAAAGTCTTAGTTTTCGAGGGTAATAGCTACGTATGTTGAAAAAATGAAGATATTAGACAATTTTATGATTGCACATGGTAAAGAATGTGATTAAAGGCTCTTTTCCTATTTCAAAAGTTCTGGTTATCGAGGGTAATAGCTACGTATGTTGAAAAAATGAAGATATTAGACTATTTTATGATTGCAAATGGTAAAGAATGTGATTAAAGGCTCTTTTCCTATTTCAAAAGTTTTAGTTTTCGAGGGTAATAGCTACGTATGCTGAAAAAATGAAGATATTAGACTATTTTATGATTGCAAATGGTAAAGAATGTGATTAAAGGCTCTTTTCCTATGTCAAAAGTTTTAGTTTTCGAGGGTAATAGCTAGGTATCTTGAAAAAATGAAGATATTAGACAATTTTATGATTGCACATGGTAAAGAATGTGATTAAAGGCTCTTTTCTTATGTCAAAAGTTTTAGTTTTCGAGGGTAATAGCTTTGTCTGTGGAAAAAATGAAGATATTAGACTATTTTATGATTGCAAATGGTAAAGAATGTGATTAAAGGCTCTTTTCCTATTTAAAAAATTTTAGTTTTCGAGGGTAATAGCTACGTATGTTGAAATAATGAAGATATTAGACAATTTTATGATTGCACATGGTAAAGAATGTGATAAAAGGCTCTTTTCCTATTTCAAAAGTTTTAGTTTTCAAGGGTAATAGCTACGTATGTTGAAAAAATGAAGATATTAGACTATTTTATGATTGCACATGGTAAAGAATGTGATTAAAGGCTATTTTCCTATTTCAAAAGTTTTAGTTTTTGAGGGTAATAGCTACGTATGTTGAAAAAATGAAGATATTAGACTATTTTATGATTGCAAATGGTAAAGAATGTGATTAGAGGCTCTTTTCCTATTTCAAAAGTTTTAGTTTTCGAGGGTAATAGCTTTGTCTGTGGAAAAAATGAAGATATTAGACTATTTTATGATTGCAAATGGTAAAGAATGTGATTAAAGGCTCTTTTCCAATGTCAAAAGTTTTAGTTTTCGAGAGTAATAGCTACGTATGTTGAAAAAATGAAGATTTTAGACTATTTTATGATTGCAAATGGTAAAGAATGTGATTAAAGGCCCTTTTCCTATTTCAAAAGTTTTAGTTTTCGAGGGTAATAGCTACGTATGTTGAAAAAATGAAGATATTGGACTATTTTATGATTGCACATGGTAAAGAATGTGATTAAAGGCTCTTTTCCTATGTCAAAAGTTTTAGTTTTCGAGGGTAATAGCTTTGTCTGTGGAAAAAATGAAGATATTAGACAATTTTATGATTGAACATGGTAAAGAATGTGATTAAAGGCTCTTTTCCTATTTCAAAAGTTTTAGTTTTCGAGGGTAATAGCTACGTATGTTGAAAAAATGAAGACATTAGACTATTTTATGATTGCAAATGGTAAAGAATGTGATTAAAGGCTCTTTTCCTATTTCAAAAGTTTTAGTTTTCGAGGGTAATAGCTTTGTCTGTGGAAAAAATGAAGATATTAGACAATTTTATGATAGCACATGGTAAAGAATGTGATTAAAGGCTCTTTTCCTATTTCAAAAGTTTTAGTTTTCGAGGGTAATAGCTACGTATGTTGAAAAAATGAAGATATTAGACTATTTTATGATTGCAAATGGTAAAGAATGTGATTAAAGGCTCTTTTCCTATTTAAAAAATTTTAGTTTTCGAGGGTAATAGCTACGTATGTTGAAATAATGAAGATATTAGACTATTTTATGATTGCACATGGTAAAGAATGTGATTAAAGGCTATTTTCCTATGTCAAAAGTTTTAGTTTTCGAGGGTAATAGCTTTGTCTGTGGAAAAAATGAAGATATTAGACAATTTTATGATTGCACATGGTAAAGAATGTGATTAAAGGCTCTTTTCCTATTTCAAAAGTTTTAGTTTTCGAGGGTAATAGCTACGTATGTTGAAAAAATGAAGATATTAGACTATTTTATGATTGCAAATGGTAAAGAATGTGATTAAAGGCTCTTTTCCTATTTAAAAATTTTAGTTTTCGAGGGTAATAGCTACGTATGTTGAAATAATGAAGATATTAGACTATTTTATGATTGCACATGGTAAAGAATGTGATTAAAGGCTCTTTTCCTATTTCAAAAGTTTTAGTTTTCGAGGGTAATAGCTACGTATGTTGAAAAAATGAAGATATTAGACTATTTTATGATTGCAAATGGTAAAGAATGTGATTAAAGGCTCTTTTCCTATGTCAAAAGTTTTAGTTTTCGAGGGTAATAGCTACGTATGTTGAAAAAATGAAGATATTAGACTATTTTATGATTGCAAATGGTAAAGAATGTGATTAAAGGCTCTTTTCCTATTTCAAAAGTTTTAGTTTTCGAGGGTAATAGCTTTGTCTGTGGAAAAAATGAAGATTTTAGACTATTTTATGATTGCAAATGGTAAAGAATGTGATTAAAGGCTCTTTTCCTATTTCAAAAGTTTTAGTTTTCGAGGGTAATAGCTACGTATGTTGAAAAAATGAAGATATTAGACAATTTTATGATTGCACATGGTAAAGAATGTGATTAAAGGCTCTTTTCCTATTTCAAAAGTTTTAGTTTTCGAGGGTAATAGCTACGTATGTTGAAAAAATGAAGATATTAGACTATTTTATGATTGCAAATGGTAAAGAATGTGATTAAAGGCTCTTTTCCTATGTCAAAAGTTTTAGTTTTCGAGGGTAATAGCTACGTATGTTGAAAAAATGAAGATATTAGACTATTTTATGATTGCAAATGGTAAAGAATGTGATTAAAGGCTCTTTTCCTATGTCAAAAGTTTTAGTTTTCGAGGGTAATAGCTACGTATGTTGAAAAAATGAAGATATTAGACAATTTTATGATTGCACATGGTAAAGAATGTAATTACGACCAGGACACAGGACAAATGACGACCAGGACACAGGGAATATAAATGATGACCGGGACACAACTGCAACAGGGACGCTGGGGGGCACAGGGGGATATATAAATGACGACGGGGCAATCATTAAAATCATTAGGTATAACTAAAAAAACTAAAAAAAGGTAAAAAACTAAAAACTAAAAAAAAAGACCAATTCAAAACGAGTGTATATACAGACCGGGACACCGGGACACAAATGACGACCGGGACACCGGGACACAGGAAGCGCCCGAAGCAACTAGATGTAAGGGTGGCGCGAACCTACAATGGCAACAGTCAAGGAAGCTGCTAAAAAAAAGCTGCTTAAAAAAATAGCTTCCAAAACTGAAGCTCCAGCACAAAAAAAAATAAAAAGAAAAGAGAAAAAACTAAAAAAACTAAAAAAAGGTAAAAACAAAAAAAAAACTAAAAAGAAAAAAAGGGGAAAAACACAAAAATTTATTTCACCATAAACCAATTGAAAAACAAATGTATATACAAACCAAGACACCGGGACACAAATGACGACCGGGACACAGGGAATATAAATGACGACCGGGACACTCAAAGAGAAATTACAGACTGGGACACCGGGACACAAATGACGACCAGGACACAGGGAATATAAATGACGACCGGGACACAGGGACACACGTATTCAGATCTATACCTCATGATTCTAATGATTGCCCTTGAGCTTTGTTGATGGTGATTGCAAATACTAATCAAATTGGGAATTGATTACGACCGGGACACAGGGAGTATAAATGACGACATAAGTGAAGACGACATAAAAACGACGACATACAATATAAACGACGACATATAAATGAAGGACATAAGTAAAAAAAAAAACTAAAAAAACTAAAAAAAGATAAAAACTACAAAAAAACTAAAAAGAAAAAAGGGGAAAAACAAAAAAAATTTTTTCATCATTTACCGATTCAAAAACGAATGTATATACAGACCGGGACACAAATGACGACCGGGACGCAGGGAATATAAATGATGACCGGGACACAACTGCAACAGGGACGCTGGGGGCACAGGGGGATATATAAATGACGACGGAGCAATCATTAAAATCATTAGGTATAACTAAAAAAACTAAAAAAAGGTAAAAAACTAAAAACTAAAAAAAAAGACCAATTCAAAAACGAGTGTATATACAGACCGGGACCCGGGACACAGGAAGCGCCCGAACCAACTAGATGTTAGGGTGGCGCGAACCTACAATGGCAACAGTCAAGGAAGCTGCTAAAAAAAAGCTGCTTAAAAAAATAGCTTCCAAAACTGAAGCTCCAGCACAAAAAAAAATAAAAAGAAAAGAGAAAAAACTAAAAAAACTAAAAAAAAAGGTAAAAACCAAAAAAAAACTAAAAAGAAAAAAGGGGAAAAACACAAAAATTTATTTCATCATATACCAATTGAAAAACAAATGTATATACAGACCAAGACACCGGGACACAAATGACGACCGGGACACAGGGAATATAAATGATGACCGGGACACTCAAAGAGAAATTACAGACTGGGACACCGGGACACAAATTACGACCAGGACATAGGGAATATAAATGACTAAAATGACTAAAACTAAAAAAAAAGACCAATTCAAAAACGAGTGTATATACAGACCGGGAAACCGGGACACAAATGACGACCGGGACACAGGAAGCGCCCGAACCAACTAGATGTTAGGGTGGCGCGAACCTACAATGGCAACAGTCAAGGAAGCTGCTAAAAAAAAGCTTCTTAAAAAAATAGCTTCCAAAACTGAAGCTCCAGCACAAAAAAAAAATAAAAAGAAAAGAGAAAAAACTAAAAATCTAAAAAAAAGGTAAAAACCAAAAAAAAAACTAAAAAGAAAAAAGGGGAAAAACACAAAAATTTATTTCATCATATACCAATTGAAAAACAAATGTATATACAGACCAAGACACCGGGACACAAATGACGACCGGGACACAGGGAATATAAATGACGACCGGGACACTCAAAGAGAAATTACAGACTGGGACACCGGGACACAAATGACGACCAGGACACAGGGAATATAAATGACGACCGGGACACAGGGACAAACGTATTCAGATCTATACCTCATGATTCTAATGATTGCCCTTGAGCTTTGTTGATGTTGATTGCTAATCGACGATTCCCCGTGTCGCCGTCGTTACTTATATATCCCCCTGTGCCCCCCGGCGTCCCCGTTGTAGTTGTGACCCTGTGTCCCGGTCGTCATTTATATTCCCTGTGTCCCGGTCGTCATTTGTGTCCCGGTATCCCAGTCTGTGATCTCTCTTTGAGGGTCTGGGGCGTCATTTATATTCCTTGTGTCCCGGTCGTCATTTGTGTCCCGGTGTCCCGGTCTGTATATACATTCGTTTTTAAATTGGTCTTTTTTTAGGTTTTAGTTTTTTACCTTTTTTAGTTTTTTTAGTTATACCTCATGATTCTAATGATTGCCCTTGAGCTTTGTTGATGGTGATTGCAAATACTAATCAAATTGGGAATTGATTACGACCGGGACACAGGGAGTATAAATGACGACATAAGTGAAGACGACATAAAAACGACGACATACAATATAAACGACGACATATAAATGAAGGACATAAGTAAAAAAAAAAACTAAAAAACTAAAAAAAAGGTAAAAACTACAAAAAAACTAAAAAGAAAAAAGGGGAAAAACAAAAAAATTATTTCATCATTTACCGATTCAAAAACGAATGTATATACAGACCGGGACACAAATGACGACCGGGACGCAGGGAATATAAATGATGACCGGGACACAACTGCAACAGGAACACTGGGGGGCACAGGGGGATATATAAATGACGACGGGGCAATCATTAAAATCATTAGGTATAACTAAAAAAACTAAAAAAAGGTAAAAAACTAAAAACTAAAAAAACACCAATTCAAAAACGAGTGTATATACAGACCGGGACACCGGGACACAAATGACGACCGGGACACCGGGACACAGGAAGCGCCCGAACCAACTAGATGTTAGGGTGGCGCGAACCTACAATGGCAACAGTCAAGGAAGCTGCTAAAAAAAGCTGCTTAAAAAAATAGCTTCAAAAAATTGAAGCTCCAGCACAAAAAAAAAAATAAAAAGAAAAGAGAAAAAACTAAAAAAACAAAAAAAAGGTAAAAACCAAAAAAAACCTAAAAAGAAAAAAAGGGGAAAAACACAAAAATTTATTTCATCATATACCAATTGAAAAACAAATGTATATACAGACCAAGACACCGGGACACAAATGACGACCGGGACACAGGGAATATAAATGACGACCGGGACACTCAAAGAGAAATTACAGACTGGGACACCGGGACACAAATGACGACCAGGACACAGGGAATATAAATGACGACCGGAACACAGGGACACACGTATTCAGATCTATACCTCATGATTCTAATGATTGCCCTTGAGCTTTGTTGATGGTGATTGCTAATCGACGATTCCCCGTGTCGCCGTCGTTACTTGTATATCCCCCTGTGCCCCCCGGCGTCCCCGTTGTATTTGTGACCCTGTGTCCCGGTCGTCATTTATATTCCCTGTGTCCCGGTCGTCATTTGTGTCCCGGTGTCCCAGTCTGTGATTTCTCTTTGAGGGTCTGGGGCGTCATTTATATTCCTTGTGTCCCGGTCGTCATTTGTGTCCCGGTGTCCCGGTCTTATATACATTCGTTTTTGAATTGGTCGTTTTTTTAGGTTTTAGTTTTTTATCTTTTTTTTTAGTTTTTTTAGTTATACCTCATGATTCTAATGATTGCCCTTGAGCTTTGTTGATGGTGATTGCAAATACTAATCAAATTGGGAATTGATTACGACCGGGACATAGGGATTATAAATGACGACATAAGTAAAGACGACATAAAAACGACGACATACAATATAAACGACGACATATAAATGAAGGACATAAGTAAAAAAAAAAAACTAAAAAAACTAAAAAAAAGGTAAAAACTATAAAAAAACTAAAAAGAAAAAAGGGGAAAAACAAAAAAAATTATTTCATCATTTACCCCGGTCATTTGTGTCCCGGTCTGTATATACATTCGTTTTTGAATCGGTAAATGATGAAATAATTTTTTTTGTTTTTCCCCTTTTTTTCTTTTTAGTTTTTTTGTAGTTTTTACCTTTTTTTTAGTTTTTTTAGTTTTTTTTTTTTTACTTATGTCCTTCATTTATATGTCGTCGTTTATATTGTATGTCGTCGTTTTTATGTCGTCTTCACTTATGTCGTCATTTATAATCCCAGTGTCCCGGTCGTAATCAATTCCCAATTTGATTAGTATTTGCAATCACCATCAACAAAGCTCAAGGGCAATCCTTAGAATCATGAGGTATATATAAAATCATGAGGTATCGGCGTCCCCGTTGTAGTTGTGACCCTGTGTCCCGGTCGTCATTTATATTCCCTGTGTCTCGGTCGTCATTTGTGTCCCGGTGTCCCAGTCTGTGATTTCTCTTTGAGGGTCTGGGGCCTCATTTATATTCCTTGTGTCCCGGTCGTCATTTGTGTCCCGGTGTCCCGGTCTGTATATACATTCGTTTTTGAATTGGTCTTTTTTTAGGTTTTAGTTTTTTACCTTTTTTTTAGTTTTTTTAGTTATACCTCATGATTCTAATGATTGCCCTTGAGCTTTGTTGATGGTGATTGCAAATACTAATCAAATTGGGAATTGATTACGACCGGGACACAGGGAGTATAAATGACGACATAAGTGAAGACGACATAAAAACGACGACATCTAATATAAACGACGACATATAAATGAAGGACATAAGTAAAAAAAAAAACTAAAAAAGCTAAAAAAAAGGTAAAAACTACAAAAAAACTAAAAAGAAAAAAGGGGAAAAACAAAAAAAAATATTTCATCATTTACCGATTCAAAAACGAATGTATATACAGACCGGGACACAAATGACGACCGGGACGCAGGGAATATAAATGATGACCGGGACACAACTGCAACAGGGACGCTGGGGGGCACAGGGGATATATAAATGACGACGGGGCAATCATTAAAATCATTAGGTATAACTAAAAAAACTAAAAAAAGGTAAAAAACTAAAAACTAAAAAAAAAGACCAATTCAAAAACGAGTGTATATACAGACCGGGACACCGGGACACAAATGACGACCGGGACACAGGAAGCGCCCGAACCAACTAGATGTTAGGGTGGCGCGAACCTACAATGGCAACAGTCAAGGAAGCTGCTAAAAAAAGCTGCTTAAAAAAATAGCTTCCAAAACTGAAGCTCCAGCACAAAAAAAAATAAAAAGAAAAGAGAAAAAACTAAAAAAACTAAAAAAAAGGTAAAAACCAAAAAAAAACTAAAAAGAAAAAAAGGGGAAAAACACAAAAATTTATTTCATCATATACCAATTGAAAAACAAATGTATATACAGACCAAGACACCGGGACACAAATAACGACCGGGACACAGGGAATATAAATGACGACCGGGACACTCAAAGAGAAATTACAGACTGGGACACCGGGACACAAATGACGACCGGGACACCGGGACACAGGAAGCGCCCGAACCAACTAGATGTTAGGGTGGCGCGAACCTACAATGGCAACAGTCAAGGAAGCTGCTAAAAAAAAGCTGCTTAAAAAAATAGCTTCCAAAACTGAAGCTCCAGCACAAAAAAAAATAAAAAGAAAAGAGAAAAAACTAAAAAACTAAAAAAAAAGAGGTAAAAACCAAAAAAAAACTAAAAAGAAAAAAAGGGGAAAAACACAAAAATTTATTTCTAGTTATACCTAATGATTTTAATGATTGCCCCGTCGTCATTTATATATCCCCCTGTGCCCCCCAGCGTTCCTGTTGCAGTTGTGTCCCGGTCATCATTTATATTTCCTGCCTCCCGGTCGTCATTTGTGTCCCGGTCTGTATATACATTCGTTTTTGAATCGGTAAATGATGAAATAATTTTTTTTGTTTTTCCCCTTTTTTCTTTTTAGTTTTTTTGTAGTTTTTACCCTTTTTTTAGTTTTTTTAGTTTTTTTTTTTTTTTACTTATGTCCTTCATTTATATGTCGTCGTTTATATTGTATGTCGTCGTTTTTATGTTGTCTTCACTTATGTCGTCATTTATACTCCCTGTGTTCCGGTCGTAATCAATTCCCAATTTGATTAGTATTTGCAATCACCATCAACAAAGCTGAAGGGCAATCATTAGAATCATTAGGTATAACTAAAAAAACTAAAAAAAGGTAAAAAACTAAAACCTAAAAAAAAGATCAATTCAAAAACGAATGTATATACAAACCGGGACACCGGGACACAAATGACGACCGGGACACAAAGAATATAAATGACGCCCCAGACCCTCAAAGAGAAATCACAGACTGGGACACCGGGACACAAATGACGACCGGGACACAGGGAATATAAATGACGATCGGGACACAGGGTCACAACTACAACGGGGACGCCGGGGGGCACAGGGGGATATATAAGTAACGACGGCGACACGGGGAATCGTCGATTAGCAATCATCATCAACAAAGCTCAAGGGCAATCATTAGAATCATAAGGTATAGATCTGAATACGTGTGTCCCTGTGTCCCGGTCGTCATTTATATTCCCTGTGTCCTGGTCGTCATTTCGTCATTTGTGTCCCGGTGTCCCAGTCTGTAATTTCTCTTTGAGTGTCCCTGTCGTCATTTATATTCCCTTTGTCCCGGTCGTCATTTGTGTCCCGGTGTCTTGGTCTGTATATACATTTGTTTTTCAATTGGTATATGATGAAATAAATTTTTGTGTTTTTCCCCTTTTTTTCTTTTTAGTTTTTTTTTGGTTTTTACCTTTTTTTTTAGTTTTTTTTTAGTTTTTTCTCTTTTCTTTTTATTTTTTTTTTGTGCTGGAGCTTCAGTTTTGGAAGCTATTTTTTTAAGCAGCTTTTTTTAGCAGCTTCCTTGACTGTTGCCATTGTAGGTTCACGCCACCCTAACATCTAGTTGGTTCGGGCGCTTCCTGTGTCCCGGTGTCCCGGTCGTCATTTGTGTCCCGGTGTCCGGTCTGTATATACACTCGTTTTTGAATTTGTCTTTTTTTTAGTTTTTAGTTTTTTACCTTTTTTTAGTTTTTTTAGTTATACCTAATGATTTTAAGGATTGCCCCGTCGTCATTTATATATCCCCCTAAGCCCCCCAGCGTCCCTGTTGCAGTTGTGTCCCGGTCATCATTTATATTCCCTGCGTCCCGGTCGTCATTTGTGTCCCGGTCTGTATATACATTCGTTTTTGAATCGGTAAATGATGAAATAATTTTTTTTTGTTTTTCCCCTTTCTTCTTTTTAGTTTTTTTGTAGTTTTTACCTTTTTTTTAGTTTTTATAGTTTTTTTTTTACTTATGTCCTTCATTTATATGTCGTCGTTTATGTTGTATGTCGTCGTTTTTATGTCGTCTTCACTTATGTCGTCATTTATACTCCCTGTGTCCCGGTCGTAATCAATTCCCAATTTGATTAGTATTTGCAATCACCATCAACAAAGCTCATCAGCAATCATTAGAATCATGAGGTATAACTAAAAAAACTAAAAAAAAGGTAAAAAACTAAAACCTAAAAAAAAGACCAATTCAAAAACGAATGTATATACAGACCGGGACACCGGGACACAAATGACGACCGGGACACAAGGAATATAAATGACGCCCCAGACCCTCAAAGAGAAATCACAGACTGGGACACCGGGACACAAATGACGACCGGGACACAGGGAATATAAATGACGACCGGGACACAGGGTCACAACTACAACGGGGACGCGGGGGGGCACAGGGGGATATATAAGTAACGACGGCGACACGGGGAATCGTCGATTAGCAATCACCATCAACAAAGCTCAAGGGCAATCATTAGAATCTTGAGATATAGATCTGAATACGTGTGTCCCTGTGTCCCGGTCGTCATTTATATTCCCTGTGTCCTGGTCGTCATTTGTGTCCCGGTGTCCTAGTCTGTAATTTCTCTTTGAGTGTCCCGGTCGTCATTTATATTCCCTGTGTCCCGGTCGTCATTTGTGTCCCGGTGTCTTGGTCTGTATATACATTTGTTTTTCAATTGGTATATGATGAAATAAATTTTTGTGTTTTTCCCCTTTTTTTCTTTTTAGTTTTTTTTTGGTTTTTACCTTTTTTTTTAGTTTTTTTAGTTTTTTCTCTTTTCTTTTTATTTTTTTTTGTGCTGGAGCTTCAGTTTTGGAAGCTATTTTTTTAAACAGCTTTTTTTTTAGCAGCTTCCTTGACTGTTGCCATTGTAGGTTTTCGCCACCCTAACATCTAGTTGGTTCGGGCGCTTCCTGTGTCCCGATGTCCCGGTCGTCATTTGTGTCCCGGTGTCCCGGTCTGTATATACACTCGTTTTTGAATTGGTCTTTTTTTTTAGTTTTTAGTTTTTTACCTTTTTTTAGTTTTTTTAGTTATACCTAATGATTTTAATGATTGCCCCGTCGTCATTTATATATCCCCCTAAGCCCCCCAGCGTCCCTGTTGCAGTTGTGTCCCGGTCATCATTTATATTCCCTGCGTCCCGGTCGTCATTTGTGTCCCGGTCTGTATATACATTCGTCTTTGAATCGGTAAATGATGAAATAATTTTTTTTGTTTTTCCCCTTTTTTCTTTTTAGTTTTTTTGTAGTTTTTACCTTTTTTTTAGTTTTTTTAGTTTTTTTTTACTTATGTCCTTCATTTATATGTCGTCGTTTAAATTGTATGTCGTCGTTTTTATGTCGTCTTCACTTATGTCGTCATTTATACTCCCTTTGTCCCGGTCGTAATCAATTCCCAATTTGATTAGTATTTGCAATCACCATCAACAAAGCTCATCAGCAATCATTGGAATCATGAGGTATAACTAAAAAAACTAAAAAAAAGGTAAAAAACTAAAACCTAAAAAAAAGACCAATTCAAAAAAGAATGTATATACAGACCGGGAAACCGGGACACAAATGACGACCGGGACACAAGGAATATAAATGACGCCCCAGACCCTCAAAGAGAAATCACAGACTGGGACACCGGGACACAAATGACGACCGGGACACAGGGAATATAAATGACGACCAGGACACAGGGTCATAACTACAACGGGGACGCCGGGGGCACAGGGGGATATAAAAGTAACGACGGCGACACGGGGAATCGTCGATTAGCAATCACCATCAACAAAGCTCAAGGGCAATCATTAGAATCATGAGATATAGATCTGAATACGTGTGTCCCTGTGTCCCGGTCGTCATTTATATTCCCTGTGTCCTGGTCGTCATTTGTGTCCCGGTTTCCTAGTCTGTAATTTCTCTTTGAGTGTCCCGGTCGTCATTTATATTCCCTGTGTCCCGGTCGTCATTTGTGTCCCGGTGTCTTGGTCTGTATATACATTTGTTTTTCAATTGGTATATGATGAAATAAATTTTTGTGTTTTTCCCCTTTTTTTCTTTTTAGTTTTTTTTTTGGTTTTTACCTTTTTTTTTAGTTTTTTTGGTTTTTTCTCTTTTCTTTTTATTTTTTTTTGTGCTGGAGCTTCAGTTTTGGAAGCTATTTTTTAAGCAGCATTTTCTTAGCAGCTTCCTTGACTGTTGCCATTGTAGGTTCGCGCCACCCTAACATCTAGTTGGTTTGGGCGCTTCCTGTGTCCCGGTGTCCCGGTCGTCATTTGTGTCCCGGTGTCCCGGTCTGTATATACACTCGTTTTTGAATTGGTCTTTTTTTTTAGTTTTTAGTTTTTTACCTTTTTTTAGTTTTTTTAGTTATACCTAATGATTTTAATGATTGCCCCGTCGTCATTTATATATCCCCCTGTGCCCCCCAGCGTCCCTGTTGCAGTTGTGTCCCGGTCATCATTTATATTCCCTGCGTCCCGGTCGTCATTTGTGTCCCGGTCTGTATATACATTCGTTTTTGAATCGGTAAATGATGAAATAATTTTTTTTGTTTTTCCCCTTTTTTCTTTTTAGTTTTTTTGTAGTTTTTACCTTTTTTTTTAGTTTTTATAGTTTTTTTTTTTACTTATGTCCTTCATTTATATGTCGTCGTTTATATTGTATGTCGTCGTTTTTATGTCGTCTTCACTTATGTCGTCATTTATACTCCCTGTGTCCCGGTCGTAATCGATTCCCAATTTGATTAGTATTTGCAATCACCATCAACAAAGCTCAAGGGCAATCATTAGAATCATGAGGTATAACTAAAAAAACTAAAAAAAGGTAAAAAACTAAAACCTAAAAAAAAGACCAATTCAAAAACGAATGTATATACAGACCGGGACACCGGGACACAAGGAATATAAATGACGCCCCAGACGCTCAAAGAGAAATCACTGACTGGGACACCGGGACACAAATGACGACCGGGACACAGGGATATAAATGACGACTGGGACACAGGGTCACAACTACAACGGGGACGCCGGGGGGCACAGGGGGATATATAAGTAACGACGGCGACACGGGGAATCGTCGATTAGCAATCACCATCAACAAAGCTCAAGGGCAATCATTAGAATCATGAGGTATAGATCTGAATACGTGTGTCCCTGTGTCCCGGTCGTCATTTATATTCCCTGTGTCCCGGTCGTCATTTGTGTCCCGGTGTCTTGGTCTGTATATACATTTGTTTTTCAATTGGTATATGATGAAATAAATTTTTGTGTTTTCCCCTTTTTTTCTTTTTAGTTTTTTTTTGGTTTTTACCTTTTTTTTTAGTTTTGTTAGTTTTTTCTCTTTTCTTTTTATTTTTTTTTTGCTGGAGCTTCAGTTTTGGAAGCTATTTTTTTAAGCAGCTTTTTCTTAGCAGCTTCCTTGACTGTTGCCATTGTAGGTTCGCGCCACCCTAACATCTAGTTGGTTCGGGTGCTTCCTGTGTCCCGGTGTCCCGGTCGTCATTTGTGTCCCGGTGTCCCGGTCTGTATATACACTCGTTTTTGAATTGGTCTTTTTTTTAGTTTTTAGTTTTTTACCTTTTTTAGTTTTTTTAGTTATACCTAATGATTTTAATGATTGCCCCGTCGTCATTTATATATTCCCCTGTGCCCCCCAGCGTCCCTGTTGCAGTTGTGTCCCTGTCATCATTTATATTCCCTGTGTCCCGGTCGTCATTTGTGTCCCGGTCTGTATATACATTCGAAATTGAATCGGTAAATGATGAAATAATTTTTTTTGTTTTTCCCCTTTTTTCTTTTTAGTTTTTTTGTAGTTTTTACCTTTTTTTTATTTTTTTAAGTTTTTTTTTTTACTTATGTCCTTCATTTATATGTCGTCGTTTATATTGTATGTCGTCGTTTTTACGTCGTCTTCACTTATGTCGTCATTTATACTCCCTGTGTCCCGGTCGTAATCAATTCCCAATTTGATTAGTATTTGCAATCACCATCAACAAAGCTCAAGGGCAATCATTAGAATCATGAGGTATAACTAAAAAAAACTAAAAAAAAGGTAAAAAACTAAAACCTAAAAAAAAGACCAATTCAAAAATGAATGTATATACAGACCGTGACACCGGGACACAAATGACGACCGGGACACAGGGAATATAAATGACGACCGGGACACAGGGTCACAACTACAACGGGGACGACGGGGGGCACAGGGGGATATATAAGTAACTACGGCGACACGGGGAATCGTCGATTAGCAATCACCATCAACAAAGCTCAAGGGCAATCATTAGAATCATGAGGTATAGATCTGAATACGTGTGTCCCTGTGTCCCGGTCGTCATTTGTGTCCCGGTGTCTTGGTCTGTATATACATTTGTTTTTCAATTGGTATATGATGAAATATATTTTTGTGTTTTTCTCCTTTTTTTCTTTTTAGTTTTTTTTTTGGTTTTTACCTTTTTTTAGTTTTTTCTCTTTTCTTTTTATTTTTTTTTGTGCTGGAGCTTCAGTTTTGGAAGCTATTTTTTAAGCAGCTTTTTTTTAGCAGCTTCCTTGACTGTTGCCATTGTAGGTTCGCGCCACCCTAACATCTATTTGGTTCGGGCGATTCCTGTGTCCCGGTGTCCCGGTCGTCATTTGTGTCCCGGTGTCCCGGTCTGTATATACACTCGTTTTTGAATTGGTCTTTTTTTTTAGTTTTTTAGTTTTCTACCTTTTTTTAGTTTTTTTAGTTATACCTAATGATTTTAATGATTGCCCCGTCGTCATTTATATATCCCCCTGTGCCCCCCAGCGTCCCTGTTGCAGTTGTGTCCCGGTCATCATTTATATTCCCTGCGTCCCGGTCGTCATTTGTGTCCCGGTCTGTATATACATTCGTTTTTGAATCGGTAAATGATGAAATAATTTATTTTGTTTTTCCCCTTTTTTCTTTTTAGTTTTTTTGTAGTTTTTGCCTTTTTTTTTAGTTTTTTTAGTTTTTTTTTTACTTATGTCCTTCATTTATATGTCGTCGTTTATATTGTATGTCGTCGTTTTTATGTCGTCTTCACTTATGTCGTCATTTATACTCCCTGTGTCCCGGTCGTAATCAATTCCCAATTTGATTAGTATTTGCAATCACCATCAACAAAGCTCAAGGGCAATCATTAGAATCATGAGGTATAACTAAAAAAACTAAAAAAAAGGTAAAAAACTAAAACCAAAAAAAAAAATTCAAAAACAAATGTATATACAGACCGGGACACCGGGACACAAATGACGACCGGGACACAAGGAATATAAATGACGCCCCAGACCCTCAAAGAGAAATCACAGACTGGGACACCGGGACACAAATGACGACCGGGACACAGGGAATATAAATGACGACCGGGAAACAGGGTCACAACTACAACGGGGACGCCGGGGGGCACAGGGGGATATATAAGTAACGACGGCGACACGGGGAATCGTCGATTAGCAATCACCATCCACAAAGCTCAAGGGCAATCATTAGAATCATGAGGTATAGATCTGAATACGTGTGTCCCTGTGTCCCGGTCGTCATTTATATTCCCTGTGTCCTGGTCGTCATTTGTGTCCCGGTGTCCCAGTCTGTAATTTCTCTTTGAGTGTCCCGGTCGTCATTTATATTCCCTGTGTCCCGGTCGTCATTTGTGTCCCGGTGTCTTGGTCTGTATATACATTTGTTTTTCAATTGGAATATGATGAAATAAATTTTTATGTTTTTCCCCTTTTTTTCTTTTTAGTTTTTTTTTGGTTTTTACCTTTTTTTTTAGTTTTTTTAGTTTTTTCTCTTTTCTTTTTATTTTTTTTTTTTGCAGGATCTTCAGTTTTGGAAGCTATTTTTTTAAGCAGCTATTTTTTAGCAGCTTCCTTGACTGTTGCCATTGTAGGTTCGCGCCACCCTAACATCTAGTTGGTTCGGGCGCTTCCTGTGTCCCAGTGTCCCGGTCGTCATTTGTGTCCCGGTGTCCCGGTCTGTATATACACTCGTTTTTGAATTGGTCTTTTTTTTTAGCTTTTAGTTTTTTACCTTTTTTTAGTTTTTTTAGTTATACCTAATGATTTTAATGATTGCCCCGTCGTCATTTATATATCCCCCTGTGCCCCCCAGCGTCCCTGTTGCAGTTGTGTCCCGGTCATCATTTATATTCCCTGCGTCCCGGTCGTCATTTGTGTCCCGGTCTGTATATACATTCGTTTTTGAATCGGTAAATGATGAAATAATTTTTTTTGTTTTTCCTCTTTTTTCTTTTTAGTTTTTTTGTAGTTTTTACCTTTTTTTTAGTTTTTTTTGGTTTTTTTTTTTTTTTACTTATGTCCTTCATTTATATGTCGTCGTTTATATTGTAGGTCGTTGTTTTTATGTCGTCTTCACTTATGTCGTCATTTATACTCCCTGTGTCCCGGTCGTAATCAATTCCCAATTTGATTAGTATTTGCAATCACCATCAACAAAGCTCAAGGGCAATCATTAGAATCATGAGGTATAACTAAAAAAACTAAAAAATAGGTAAAAAACTAAAACCTAAAAAAAGACCAATTCAAAAACCAATGTATATACAGACCGGGACACCGGGATACAAATGACGACCGGGACACAAGGAATATAAATGACGCCCCAGACCCTCAAAGAGAAATCACAGACTGGGACACCGGGACACAAATACCGGGACACAGGGAATATAAATGACGACCGGGACACAGGGTCACAACTACAACGGGGACGCCGGGGGGCACAGGGGGATATATAAGTAACGACGGCGACACGGGGAATCGTCGATTAGCAATCACCATCAACAAAGCTCAAGGGCAATCATTAGAATCATGAGGTATAGATCTGAATACGTGTGTCCCTGTGTCCCGGTCGTCATTTATATTCCCTGTGTCCCGGTCGTCATTTGTGTCCCGGTGTCTTGGTCTGTATATACATTTGTTTTTCAATTAGTATATGATGAAATAAATTTTTGTGTTTTTCCCCTTTTTTTCTTTTTATTTTTTTTTTGGTTTTTACCTTTTTTTTTAGTTTTGTTAGTTTTTTCTCTCTTTTCTTTTTATTTTTTTTTGTGCTGGAGCTTCAGTTTTGGAAGCTATTTTTTTAAGCAGCTTTTTTTTAGCAGCTTCCTTGACTGTTGCCATTGTAGGTTCGCGCCACCCTAACATCTATTTGGTTCGGGCGCTTCCTGTGTCCCGGTGTCCCGGTCGTCATTTGTGTCCCGGTGTCCCGGTCTGTATATACACTCGTTTTTGAATTGGTCTTTTTTTTTAGTTTTTAGTTTTCTACCTTTTTTTAGTTTTTTTAGTTATACCTAATGATTTTAATGATTGCCCCGTCGTCATTTATATATCCCCCTGTGCCCCCCAGCGTCCCTGTTGCAGTTGTGTCCCGGTCATCATTTATATTCCCTGCGTCCCGGTTGTCATTTGTGTCCCGGTCTGTATATACATTCGTTTTTGAATCGGTAAATGATGAAATAATTTTTTTTGTTTTTCCCCTTTTTTCTTTTTAGTTTTTTTTGTAGTTTTTGCCTTTTTTTTTGGTTTTTTTAGTTTTTTTTTTTACTTAAGGTATAACTAAAAAAACTAAAAAAAAGGTAAAAAACTAAAACCTAAAAAAAAGACCAATTCAAAAACAAATGTATATACAGACCGGGACACAAGGACACAAATAACGACCGGGACACAAGGAATATAAATGACGCCCCAGACCCTCAAAGAGAAATCACAGACTGGGACACCGGGACACAAATGACAACCGGGACACAGGGAATATAAATGACGACCGGGACACAGGGTCACAACTACAACGGGGACGCCGGGGGGCACAGGGGGATATATAAGTAACGACGGCGACACGGGGAATCGTCGATTAGCAATCCCCATCAACAAAGCTCAAGGGCAATCATTAGAATCATGAGGTATAGATCTGAATACGTGTGTCCCTGTGTCCCGGTCGTCATTTATATTCCCTGTGTCCTGGTCGTCATTTGTGTCCCGGTGTCCCAGTCTGTAATTTCTCTTTGAGTGTCCCGGTCGTCATCTATATTCCCTGTGTCCCGGTCGTCATTTGTGTCCCGGTGTCTTGGTCTGTATATACATTTGTTTTTCAATTGGTATATGATGAAATAAATTTTTGTGTTTTTCCCCTTTTTTCTTTTTAGTTTTTTTTTAGTTTTTTTAGTTTTTTCTCTTTTCTTTTTATTTTTTTTTTTTGTACTGGAGCTTCAGTTTTGGAAGCTATTTTTTTAAGCAGCTTTTTTTAGCAGCTTCCTTGACTGTTGCCATTGTAGGTTCGCGCCACCCTAACATCTAGTTGGTTCGGGCGCTTCCTGTGTCCCGGTGTCCCGGTCGTCATTTTTGTCCCGGTGTCCCGGTCTGTATATACACTCGTTTTTGAATTGGTCTTTTTTTTTAGTTTTTAGTTTTTTACCTTTTTTTAGTTATACCTAATGATTTTAATGATTGCCCCGTCGTCATTTATATATCCCCCTGTGCTCCCCAGCGTCCCTGTTGCAGTTGTGTCCTGGTCATCATTTATATTCCCTGCGTCCCGGTCGTCATTTGTGTCCCGGTCTGTATATACATTCGTTTTTGAATCGGTAAATGATGAAATAATTTTTTTTGTTTTTCCCCTTTTTTCTTTTTAGTTTTTTTGTAGTTTTTACCTTTTTTTTAGTTTTTATAGTTTTTTTTTTTACTTATGTCCTTCATTTATATGTCGTGGTTTATATTGTATGTCGTCGTTTTTATGTCGTCCTCACTTATGTCGTCATTTATACTCCCTGTGTCCCGGTCGTAATCAATTCCCAATTTGATTAGTATTTGCAATCACCATCAACAAAGCTCAAGGGCAATCATTAGAATCATGAGGTATAACTAAAAAACCTAAAAAAAAGGTAAAAAACTAAAACCTAAAAAAAAGACCAATTCAAAAACGAATGTATATACAGACCGGGACACCGGGACACAAGGAATATAAATGACGCCCCAGACCCTCAAAGAGAAATCACAGACTGGGACACCGGGACACAAATGACGACCGGGACACAGGGAATATAAATGACGACCGGGACACAGGGTCACAACTACAACGGGGACGCCGGGGGGCACAGGGGGATATATAAGTAACGACGGCGACACGGGGAATCGTCGATTAGCAATCACCATCAACAAAGCTCAAGGGCAATCATTAGAATCATGAGGTATAGATCTGAATACGTGTGTCCCTGTGTCCCGGTCGTCATTTATATTCCCTGTGTCCCGGTCGTCATTTGTGTCCCGGTCTGTATATACATTTTTTTTTCAATCGGTATATGATGAAATAAATTTTTGTGTTTTTCCCCTTTTTTTCTTTTAGTTTTTTTTGGTTTTTACCTTTTTTTTTAGTTTTGTTAGTTTTTTCTCTTTTCTTTTTATTTTTTTTTGTGCTGGAGCTTCAGTTTTGGAAGCTATTTTTTTAAGCAGCTTTTTTTAGCAGCTTCCTTGACTGTTGCCATTGTAGGTTCGCGCCACCCTAACATCTATTTGGTTCGGGCGCTTCCTGTGTCCCGGTGTCCCGGTCGTCATTTGTGTCCCGGTGTCCCGGTCTGTATACACACTCGTTTTTGAATTGGTCTTTTTTTTTAGTTTTTAGTTTTCTACCTTTTTTTAGTTTTTTTAGTTATACCTAATGATTTTAATGATTGCCCCGTCGTCATTTATATATCCCCCTGTGCCCCCCAGCGTCCCTGTTGCAGTTGTGTCCCGGTCATCATTTATATTCCCTGCGTCCCGGTTGTCATTTGTGTCCCGGTCTGTATATACATTCGTTTTTGAATCGGTAAATGATGAAATAATTTTTTTTGTTTTTCCCCTTTTTTCTTTTTAGTTTTTTGTAGTTTTTGCCTTTTTTTTTTAGTTTTTTTATTTTTTTTTTTACTTATGTCCTTCATTTATATGTCGTCGTTTATATTGTAGGTCGTCGTTTTTATGTCGTCTTCACTTATGTCGTCATTTATGCTCCCTGTGTCCCGGTCGTAATCAATTCCCAATTTGATTAGTATTTGCAATCACCATCAACAAAGCTCAAGGGCAATCATTAGAATCATGAGGTATAACTAAAAAAACTAAAAAATAGGTAAAAAACTAAAACCTAAAAAAAAGACCAATTCAAAAACCAATGTATATACAGACCGGGACACCGGGATACAAATGACGACCGGGACACAAGGAATATAAATGACGCCCCAGACCCTCAAAGAGAAATCACAGACTGGGACACCGGGACACAAATGACGACCGGGACACAGGGAATATAAATGACGACCGGGACACAGGGTCACAACTACAACGGGGACGCCAGGGGGCACAGGGGGATATATAAGTAACGACGGCGACACGGGGAATCGTCGATTAGCAATCACCATCAACAAAGCTCAAGGGCAATCATTAGAATCATGAGGTATAGATCTGAATACGTGTGTCCCTGTGACCCGGTCGTCATTTATATTCCCTGTGTCCTGGTCGTCATTTGTGTCCCGGTGTCCCAGTCTGTAATTTCTCTTTGAGTGTCCCGGTCGTCATTTATATTCCCTGTGTCCCGGTCGTCATTTGTGTCCCGGTGGTCCCAGTCTGTGATTTCTATTTGAGTGTCCCGGGCGTCATTTATATTCGTCAGGATATTGTAGGGCATCGTAG
>NW_027064846.1:0-24292 GCF_032884065.1 Artemia franciscana
AGTAGATAGACTAGCTAGAATCAAACTTTCACTGTTCTATCTACTATTGATATCTATTTATTGAATAGTGAAAAAGTCTTTTCTAAAATGACGTCTTGCATATGACTCATAGAAATAGTAGATAGACTAGCTAGAATCAAACTTTCACTGTTCTATCTACTATTGATATCTATTTATTGAATAGTGAAAAAAGTCTTTTCTAAAATGACGTCTTGCATATGACTCATAGAAATAGTAGATAGACTAGCTAGAATCAAACTTTCACTGTTCTATCTACTATTGATATCTATTTATTGAATAGTGAAAAAGTCTTTTCTAAAATGACGTCTTGCATATGACTCATAGAAATAGTAGATAGACTAGCTAGAATCAAACTTTCACTGTTCTATCTACTATTGATATCTATTTATTGAATAGTGAAAAAGTCTTTTCTAAAATGACGTCTTGCATATGACTCATAGAAATAGTAGATAGACTAGCTAGAATCAAACTTTCACTGTTCTATCTACTATTGATATCTATTTATTGAATAGTTAAAAAGTCTTTTCTAAATGACGTCTTGCATATGACTCATAGAAATAGTAGATAGACTAGCTAGAATCAAACTTTCACTGTTCTATCTACTATTGATATCTATTTATTGAATAGTGAAAAAGTCTTTTCTAAAATGACGTCTTGCATATGACTCATAGAAATAGTAGATAGACTAGCTAGAATCAAACTTTCACTGTTCTATCTACTATTGATATCTATTTATTGAATAGTGAAAAAGTCTTTTCTAAAATGACGTCTTGCATATGACTCATAGAAATAGTAGATAGACTAGCTAGAATCAAACTTTCACTGTTCTATCTACTATTGATATCTATTTATTGAATAGTGAAAAAGTCTTTTCTAAAATGACGTCTTGCATATGACTCATAGAAATAGCAGATAGACTAGCTAGAATCAAACTTTCACTGTTCTATCTACTATTGATATCTATTTATTGAATAGTGAAAAAGTCTTTTCTAAAATGACGTCTTGCATATGACTCATAGAAATAGTAGATAGACTAGCTAGAATCAAACTTTCACTGTTCTATCTACTATTGATATCTATTTATTGAATAGTGAAAAAGTCTTTTCTAAAATTACGTCTTGCATATGACTCATAGAAATAGTAGATAGACTAGCTAGAATCAAACTTTCACTGTTCTATCTACTATTGATATCTATTTATTGAATAGTGAAAAAGTCTTTTCTAAAATGACGTCTTGCATATGACTCATAGAAATAGTAGATAGACTAGCTAGAATCAAACTTTCACTGTTCTATCTACTATTGATATCTATTTATTGAATAGTGAAAAAGTCTTTTCTAAAATGACGTCTTGCATATGACTCATAGAAATAGTAGATAGACTAGCTAGAATCAAACTTTCACTGTTCTATCTACTATTGATATCTATTTATTGAATAGTGAAAAAGTCTTTTCTAAAATGACGTCTTGCATATGACTCATAGAAATAGTAGATAGACTAGCTAGAATCAAACTTTCACTGTTCTATCTACTATTGATATCTATTTATTGAATAGTGAAAAAGTCTTTTCTAAAATGACGTCTTGCATATGACTCATAGAAATAGTAGATAGACTAGCTAGAATCAAACTTTCACTGTTCTATCTACTATTGATATCTATTTATTGAATAGTGAAAAAGTCTTTTCTAAAATGACGTCTTGCATATGACTCATAGAAATAGTAGATAGACTAGCTAGAATCAAACTTTCACTGTTCTATCTACTATTGATATCTATTTATTGAATAGTGAAAAAGTCTTTTCTAAAATGACGTCTTGCATATGACTCATAGAAATAGTAGATAGACTAGCTAGAATCAAACTTTCACTGTTCTATCTACTATTGATATCTATTTATTGAATAGTGAAAAAGTCTTTTCTAAAATGACGTCTTGCATATGACTCATAGAAATAGTAGATAGACTACCTAGAATCAAACTTTCACTGTTCTATCTACTATTGATATCTATTTATTGAATAGTGAAAAAGACTTTTCTAAAATGACGTCTTGCATATGACTCATAGAAATAGTAGATAGACTAGCTAGAATCAAACTTTCACTGTTCTATCTACTATTGATATCTATTTATTGAATAGTGAAAAAGTCTTTTCTAAAATGACGTCTTGCATATGACTCATAGAAATAGTAGATAGACTAGCTAGAATCAAACTTTCACTGTTCTATCTACTATTGATATCTATTTATTGAATAGTGAAAAAGTCTTTTCTAAAATGACGTCTTGCATATGACTCATAGAAAGTTTGATTCTAGCTAGTCTATCTACTATTTCTATGAGTCATATGCAATACGTCATTTTAGAAAAGACTTTTTCACTATTCAATAAATAGATATCAATAGTAGATAGAACAGTGAAAGTTTGATTCTAGCTAGTCTATCTACTATTTCTATGAGTCATATGCAAGACGTCATTTTAGAAAAGACTTTTTCACTATTCAATAAATAGATATCAATAGTAGATAGAACAGTGAAAGTTTGATTCTAGCTAGTCTATCTACTATTTCTATGAGTCATATGCAAGACGTCATTTTAGAAAAGACTTTTTCACTATTCAATAAATAGATATCAATAGTAGATAGAACAGTGAAAGTTTGATTCTAGCTAGTCTATCTACTATTTCTATGAGTCATATGCAAGACGTCATTTTAGAAAAGACTTTTTCACTATTCAATAAATAGATATCAATAGTAGATAGAACAGCGAAAGTTTGATTCTAGCTAGTCTATCTACTATTTCTATGAGTCATATGCAAGACGTCATTTTAGAAAAGACTTTTTCACTATTCAATAAATAGATATCAATAGTAGATAGAACAGTGAAAGTTTGATTCTAGCTAGTCTATCTACTATTTCTATGAGTCATATGCAAGACGTCATTTTAGAAAAGACTCTATGAGTCATATGCAAGACGTCATTTTAGAAAAGACTTTTTCACTATTCAATAAATAGATATCAATAGTAGATAGAACAGTGAAAGTTTGATTCTAGCTAGTCTATCTACTATTTTTATGAGTCATATGCAAGACGTCATTTTAGAAAAGACTTTTTCACTATTCAATAAATAGATATCAATAGTAGATAGAACAGTGAAAGTTTGATTCTAGCTAGTCTATCTACTATTTCTATGAGTCATATGCAAGACGTCATTTTAGAAAAGACTTTTTCACTATTCAATAAATAGATATCAATAGTAGATAGAACAGTGAAAGTTTGATTCTAGCTAGTCTATCTACTATTTCTATGAGTCATATGCAAGACGTCATTTTAGAAAAGACTTTTTCACTATTCAATAAATAGATATCAATAGTAGATAGAACAGTGAAAGTTTGATTCTAGCTAGTCTATCTACTATTTCTATGAGTCATATGCAAGACGTCATTTTAGAAAAGACTTTTTCACTATTCAATAAATAGATATCAATAGTAGATAGAACAGTGAAAGTTTGATTCTAGCTAGTCTATCTACTATTTCTATGAGTCATATGCAAGACGTCATTTTAGAAAAGACTTTTTCACTATTCAATAAATAGATATCAATAGTAGATAGAACAGTGAAAGTTTGATTCTAGCTAGTCTATCTACTATTTCTATGAGTCATATGCAAGACGTCATTTTAGAAAAGACTTTTTCACTATTCAATAAATAGATATCAATAGTAGATAGAACAGTGAAAGTTTGATTCTAGCTAGTCTATCTACTATTTCTATGAGTCATATGCAAGACGTCATTTTAGAAAAGACTTTTTCACTATTCAATAAATAGATATCAATAGTAGATAGAACAGTGAAAGTTTGATTCTAGCTAGTCTATCTACTATTTCTATGAGTCATATGCAAGACGTCATTTTAGAAAAGACTTTTTCACTATTCAATAAATAGATATCAATAGTAGATAGAACAGTGAAAGTTTGATTCTAGCTAGTCTATCTACTATTTCTATGAGTCATATGCAAGACGTCATTTTAGAAAAGACTTTTTCACTATTCAATAAATAGATATCAATAGTAGATAGAACAGTGAAAGTTTGATTCTAGCTAGTCTATCTACTATTTCTATGAGTCATATGCAAGACGTCATTTTAGAAAAGACTTTTTCACTATTCAATAAATAGATATCAATAGTAGATAGAACAGTGAAAGTTTGATTCTAGCTAGTCTATCTACTATTTCTATGAGTCATATGCAAGACGTCATTTTAGAAAAGACTTTTTTCACTATTCAATAAATAGATATCAATAGTAGATAGAACAGTGAAAGTTTGATTCTAGCTAGTCTATCTACTATTTCTATGAGTCATATGCAAGACGTCATTTTAGAAAAGACTTTTTCACTATTCAATAAATAGATATCAATAGTAGATAGAACAGTGAAAGTTTGATTCTAGCTAGTCTATCTACTATTTCTATGAGTCATATGCAAGACGTCATTTTAGAAAAGACTTTTTCACTATTCAATAAATAGATATCAATAGTAGATAGAACAGTGAAAGTTTGATTCTAGCTAGTCTATCTACTATTTCTATGAGTCATATGCAAGACGTCATTTTAGAAAAGACTTTTTCACTATTCAATAAATAGATATCAATAGTAGATAGAACAGTGAAAGTTTGATTCTAGCTAGTCTATCTACTATTCTATGAGTCATATGCAAGACGTCATTTTAGAAAAGACTTTTTCACTATTCAATAAATAGATATCAATAGTAGATAGAACAGTGAAAGTTTGATTCTAGCTAGTCTATCTACTATTTTCTATGAGTCATATGCAAGACGTCATTTTAGAAAAGACTTTTTCACTATTCAATAAATAGATATCAATAGTAGATAGAACAGTGAAAGTTTGATTCTAGCTAGTCTATCTACTATTTCTATGAGTCATATGCAAGACGTCATTTTAGAAAAGACTTTTTCACTATTCAATAAATAGATATCAATAGTAGATAGAACAGTGAAAGTTTGATTCTAGCTAGTCTATCTACTATTTCTATGAGTCATATGCAAGACGTCATTTTAGAAAAGACTTTTTCACTATTCAATAAATAGATATCAATAGTAGATAGAACAGTGAAAGTTTGATTCTAGCTAGTCTATCTACTATTTCTATGAGTCATATGCAAGACGTCATTTTAGAAAAGACTTTTTCACTATTCAATAATAGATATCAATAGTAGATAGAACAGTGAAAGTTTGATTCTAGCTAGTCTATCTACTATTTCTATGAGTCATATGCAAGACGTCATTTTAGAAAAGACTTTTTCACTATTCAATAAATAGATATCAATAGTAGATAGAACAGTGAAAGTTTGATTCTAGCTAGTCTATCTACTATTTCTATGAGTCATATGCAAGGACGTCATTTTAGAAAAGACTTTTTCACTATTCAATAAATAGATATCAATAGTAGATAGAACAGTGAAAGTTTGATTCTAGCTAGTCTATCTACTATTTCTATGAGTCATATGCAAGACGTCATTTTAGAAAAGACTTTTTCACTATTCAATAAATAGATATCAATAGTAGATAGAACAGTGAAAGTTTGATTCTAGCTAGTCTATCTACTATTTCTATGAGTCATATGCAAGACGTCATTTTAGAAAAGACTTTTTCACTATTCAATAAATAGATATCAATAGTAGATAGAACAGTGAAAGTTTGATTCTAGCTAGTCTATCTACTATTTCTATGAGTCATATGCAAGACGTCATTTTAGAAAAGACTTTTTTCACTATTCAATAAATAGATATCAATAGTAGATAGAACAGTGAAAGTTTGATTCTAGCTAGTCTATCTACTATTTCTATGAGTCATATGCAAGACGTCATTTTAGAAAAGACTTTTCACTATTCAATAAATAGATATCAATAGTAGATAGAACAGTGAAAGTTTGATTCTAGCTAGTCTATCTACTATTTCTATGAGTCATATGCAAGACGTCATTTTAGAAAAGACTTTTTCACTATTCAATAAATAGATATCAATAGTAGATAGAACAGTGAAAGTTTGATTCTAGCTAGTCTATCTACTATTTCTATGAGTCATATGCAAGACGTCATTTTAGAAAAGACTTTTTCACTATTCAATAAATAGATATCAATAGTAGATAGAACAGTGAAAGTTTGATTCTAGCTAGTCTATCTACTATTTCTATGAGTCATATGCAAGACGTCATTTTAGAAAAGACTTTTTCACTATTCAATAAATAGATATCAATAGTAGATAGAACAGTGAAAGTTTGATTCTAAGCTAGTCTATCTACTATTTCTATGAGTCATATGCAAGACGTCATTTTAGAAAAGACTTTTTCACTATTCAATAAATAGATATCAATAGTAGATAGAACAGTGAAAGTTTGATTCTAGCTAGTCTATCTACTATTTCTATGAGTCATATGCAAGACGTCATTTTAGAAAAGACTTTTTCACTATTCAATAAATAGATATCAATAGTAGATAGAACAGTGAAAGTTTGATTCTAGCTAGTCTATCTACTATTTCTATGAGTCATATGCAAGACGTCATTTTAGAAAAGACTTTTTCACTATTCAATAAATAGATATCAATAGTAGATAGAACAGTGAAAGTTTGATTCTAGCTAGTCTATCTACTATTTCTATGAGTCATATGCAAGACGTCATTTTAGAAAAGACTTTTTCACTATTCAATAAATAGATATCAATAGTAGATAGAACAGTGAAAGTTTGATTCTAGCTAGTCTATCTACTATTTCTATGAGTCATATGCAAGACGTCATTTTAGAAAAGACTTTTTCACTATTCAATAAATAGATATCAATAGTAGATAGAACAGTGAAAGTTTGATTCTAGCTAGTATATCTACTATTTCTATGAGTCATATGCAAGACGTCATTTTAGAAAAGACTTTTTCACTATTCAATAAATAGATATCAATAGTAGATAGAACAGTGAAAGTTTGATTCTAGCTAGTCTATCTACTATTTCTATGAGTCATATGCAAGACGTCATTTTAGAAAAGACTTTTTCACTATTCAATAAATAGATATCAATAGTAGATAGAACAGTGAAAGTTTGATTCTAGCTAGTCTATCTACTATTTCTATGAGTCATATGCAAGACGTCATTTTAGAAAAGACTTTTTCACTATTCAATAAATAGATATCAATAGTAGATAGAACAGTGAAAGTTTGATTCTAGCTAGTCTATCTACTATTTCTATGAGTCATATGCAAGACGTCATTTTAGAAAAGACTTTTTCACTATTCAATAAATAGATATCAATAGTAGATAGAACAGTGAAAGTTTGATTCTAGCTAGTCTATCTACTATTTCTATGAGTCATATGCAAGACGTCATTTTAGAAAAGACTTTTTCACTATTCAATAAATAGATATCAATAGTAGATAGAACAGTGAAAGTTTGATTCTAGCTAGTCTATCTACTATTTCTATGAGTCATATGCAAGACGTCATTTTAGAAAAGACTTTTTCACTATTCAATAAATAGATATCAATAGTAGATAGAACAGTGAAAGTTTGATTCTAGCTAGTCTATCTACTATTTCTATGAGTCATATGCAAGACGTCATTTTAGAAAAGACTTTTTCACTATTCAATAAATAGATATCAATAGTAGATAGAACAGTGAAAGTTTGATTCTAGCTAGTCTATCTACTATTTCTATGAGTCATATGCAAGACGTCATTTTAGAAAAGACTTTTTCACTATTCAATAAATAGATATCAATAGTAGATAGAACAGTGAAAGTTTGATTCTAGCTAGTCTATCTACTATTTCTATGAGTCATATGCAAGGACGTCATTTAGAAAAGACTTTTTCACTATTCAATAAATAGATATCAATAGTAGATAGAACAGTGAAAGTTTGATTCTAGCTAGTCTATCTACTATTTCTATGAGTCATATGCAAGACGTCATTTTAGAAAAGACTTTTTCACTATTCAATAAATAGATATCAATAGTAGATAGAACAGTGAAAGTTTGATTCTAGCTAGTCTATCTACTATTTCTATGAGTCATATGCAAGACGTCATTTTAGAAAAGACTTTTTTCACTATTCAATAAATAGATATCAATAGTAGATAGAACAGTGAAAGTTTGATTCTAGCTAGTCTATCTACTATTTCTATGAGTCATATGCAAGACGTCATTTTAGAAAAGACTTTTTCACTATTCAATAAATAGATATCAATAGTAGATAGAACAGTGAAAGTTTGATTCTAGCTAGTCTATCTACTATTTCTATGAGTCATATGCAAGACGTCATTTTAGAAAAGACTTTTTCACTATTCAATAAATAGATATCAATAGTAGATAGAACAGTGAAAGTTTGATTCTAGCTAGTCTATCTACTATTTCTATGAGTCATATGCAAGACGTCATTTTAGAAAAGACTTTTTCACTATTCAATAAATAGATATCAATAGTAGATAGAACAGTGAAAGTTTGATTCTAGCTAGTCTATCTACTATTTCTATGAGTCATATGCAAGACGTCATTTTAGAAAAGACTTTTTCACTATTCAATAAATAGATATCAATAGTAGATAGAACAGTGAAAGTTTGATTCTAGCTAGTCTATCTACTATTTCTATGAGTCATATGCAAGACGTCATTTTAGAAAAGACTTTTTCACTATTCAATAAATAGATATCAATAGTAGATAGAACAGTGAAAGTTTGATTCTAGCTAGTCTATCTACTATTTCTATGAGTCATATGCAAGACGTCATTTTAGAAAAGACTTTTTCACTATTCAATAAATAGATATCAATAGTAGATAGAACAGTGAAAGTTTGATTCTAGCTAGTCTATCTACTATTTCTATGAGTCATATGCAAGACGTCATTTTAGAAAAGACTTTTTCACTATTCAATAAATAGATATCAATAGTAGATAGAACAGTGAAAGTTTGATTCTAGCTAGTCTATCTACTATTTCTATGAGTCATATGCAAGGACGTCATTTTAGAAAAGACTTTTTCACTATTCAATAAATAGATATCAATAGTAGATAGAACAGTGAAAGTTTGATTCTAGCTAGTCTATCTACTATTTCTATGAGTCATATGCAAGACGTCATTTTAGAAAAGACTTTTTCACTATTCAATAAATAGATATCAATAGTAGATAGAACAGTGAAAGTTTGATTCTAGCTAGTCTATCTACTATTTCTATGAGTCATATGCAAGACGTCATTTTAGAAAAGACTTTTTCACTATTCAATAAATAGATATCAATAGTAGATAGAACAGTGAAAGTTTGATTCTAGCTAGTCTATCTACTATTTCTATGAGTCATATGCAAGACGTCATTTTAGAAAAGACTTTTTCACTATTCAATAAATAGATATCAATAGTAGATAGAACAGTGAAAGTTTGATTCTAGCTAGTCTATCTACTATTTCTATGAGTCATATGCAAGACGTCATTTTAGAAAAGACTTTTTCACTATTCAATAAATAGATATCAATAGTAGATAGAACAGTGAAAGTTTGATTCTAGCTAGTCTATCTACTATTTCTATGAGTCATATGCAAGACGTCATTTTAGAAAAGACTTTTTCACTATTCAATAAATAGATATCAATAGTAGATAGAACAGTGAAAGTTTGATTCTAGCTAGACTATCTACTATTTCTATGAGTCATATGCAAGACGTCATTTTAGAAAAGACTTTTTCACTATTCAATAAATAGATATCAATAGTAGATAGAACAGTGAAAGTTTGATTCTAGCTAGTATATCTACTATTTCTATGAGTCATATGCAAGACGTCATTTTAGAAAAGACTTTTTCACTATTCAATAAATAGATATCAATAGTAGATAGAACAGTGAAAGTTTGATTCTAGCTAGTCTATCTACTATTTCTATGAGTCATATGCAAGACGTCATTTTAGAAAAGACTTTTTCACTATTCAATAAATAGATATCAATAGTAGATAGAACAGTGAAAGTTTGATTCTAGCTAGTCTATCTACTATTTCTATGAGTCATATGCAAGACGTCATTTTAGAAAAGACTTTTTCACTATTCAATAAATAGATATCAATAGTAGATAGAACAGTGAAAGTTTGATTCTAGCTAGTCTATCTACTATTTCTATGAGTCATATGCAAGACGTCATTTTAGAAAAGACTTTTTCACTATTCAATAAATAGATATCAATAGTAGATAGAACAGTGAAAGTTTGATTCTAGCTAGTCTATCTACTATTTCTATGAGTCATATGCAAGACGTCATTTTAGAAAAGACTTTTTCACTATTCAATAAATAGATATCAATAGTAGATAGAACAGTGAAAGTTTGATTCTAGCTAGTCTATCTACTATTTCTATGAGTCATATGCAAGACGTCATTTTAGAAAAGACTTTTTCACTATTCAATAAATAGATATCAATAGTAGATAGAACAGTGAAAGTTTGATTCTAGCTAGTCTATCTACGATTTCTATGAGTCATATGCAAGACGTCATTTTAGAAAAGACTTTTTCACTATTCAATAAATAGATATCAATAGTAGATAGAACAGTGAAAGTTTGATTCTAGCTAGTCTATCTACTATTTCTATGAGTCATATGCAAGACGTCATTTTAGAAAAGACTTTTTCACTATTCAATAAATAGATATCAATAGTAGATAGAAACAGTGAAAGTTTGATTCTAGCTAGTCTATCTACTATTTCTATGAGTCATATGCAAGACGTCATTTTAGAAAAGACTTTTTCACTATTCAATAAATAGATATCAATAGTAGATAGAACAGTGAAAGTTTGATTCTAGCTAGTCTATCTACTATTTCTATGAGTTCATATGCAAGACGTCATTTTAGAAAAGACTTTTTTCACTATTCAATAAATAGATATCAATAGTAGATAGAACAGTGAAAGTTTGATTCTAGCTAGTCTATCTACTATTTCTATGAGTCATATGCAAGACGTCATTTTAGAAAAGACTTTTTCACTATTCAATAAATAGATATCAATAGTAGATAGTACAGTGAAAGTTTGATTCTAGCTAGTCTATCTACTATTTCTATGAGTCATATGCAAGACGTCATTTTAGAAAAGACTTTTTCACTATTCAATAAATAGATATCAATAGTAGATAGAACAGTGAAAGTTTGATTCTAGCTAGTCTATCTACTATTTCTATGAGTCATATGCAAGACGTCATTTTAGAAAAGACTTTTTCACTATTCAATAAATAGATATCAATAGTAGATAGAACAGTGAAAGTTTGATTCTAGCTAGTCTATCTACTATTTCTATGAGTCATATGCAAGACGTCATTTTAGAAAAGACTTTTTCACTATTCAATAAATAGATATCAATAGTAGATAGAACAGTGAAAGTTTGATTCTAGCTAGTCTATCTACTATTTCTATGAGTCATATGCAAGACGTCATTTTAGAAAAGACTTTTTCACTATTCAATAAATAGATATCAATAGTAGATAGAACAGTGAAAGTTTGATTCTAGCTAGTCTATCTACTATTTCTATGAGTCATATGCAAGACGTCATTTTAGAAAAGACTTTTTCACTATTCAATAAATAGATATCAATAGTAGATAGAACAGTGAAAGTTTGATTCTAGCTAGTCTATCTACTATTTCTATGAGTCATATGCAAGACGTCATTTTAGAAAAGACTTTTTCACTATTCAATAAATAGATATCAATAGTAGATAGAACAGTGAAAGTTTGATTCTAGCTAGTCTATCTACTATTTCTATGAGTCATATGCAAGACGTCATTTTAGAAAAGACTTTTTCACTATTCAATAAATAGATATCAATAGTAGATAGAACAGTGAAAGTTTGATTCTAGCTAGTGTATCTACTATTTCTATGAGTCATATGCAAGACGTCATTTTAGAAAAGACTTTTTCACTATTCAATAAATAGATATCAATAGTAGATAGAACAGTGAAAGTTTGATTCTAGCTAGTCTATCTACTATTTCTATGAGTCATATGCAAGACGTCATTTTAGAAAAGACTTTTTCACTATTCAATAAATAGATATCAATAGTAGATAGAACAGTGAAAGTTTGATTCTAGCTAGTCTATCTACTATTTCTATGAGTCATATGCAAGACGTCATTTTAGAAAAGACTTTTTCACTATTCAATAAATAGATATCAATAGTAGATAGAACAGTGAAAGTTGGATTCTAGCTAGTCTATCTACTATTTCTATGAGTCATATGCAAGACGTCATTTTAGAAAAGACTTTTTCACTATTCAATAAATAGATATCAATAGTAGATAGAACAGTGAAAGTTAGATTCTAGCTAGTCTATCTACTATTTCTATCAGTCATATGCAAGACGTCATTTTAGAAAAGACTTTTTCACTATTCAATAAATAGATATCAATAGTAGATAGAACAGTGAAAGTTTGATTCTAGCTAGTCTATCTACTATTTCTATGAGTCATATGCAAGACGTCATTTTAGAAAAGACTTTTTCCACTATTCAATAAATAGATATCAATAGTAGATAGAACAGTGAAAGTTTGATTCTAGCTAGTCTATCTACTATTTCTATGAGTCATATGCAAGACGTCATTTTAGAAAAGACTTTTTCACTATTCAATAAATAGATATCAATAGTAGATAGAACAGTGAAAGTTTGATTCTAGCTAGTCTATCTACTATTTCTATGAGTCATATGCAAGACGTCATTTTAGAAAAGACTTTTTCACTATTCAATAAATAGATATCAATAGTAGATAGAACAGTGAAAGTTTGATTTTAGCTAGTCTATCTACTATTTCTATGAGTCATATGCAAGACGTCATTTTAGAAAAGACTTTTTCACTATTCAATAAATAGATATCAATAGTAGATAGAACAGTGAAAGTTTGATTCTAGCTAGTCTATCTACTATTTCTATGAGTCATATGCAAGACGTCATTTTAGAAAAGACTTTTTCACTATTCAATAAATAGATATCAATAGTAGATAGAACAGTGAAAGTTTTATTCTAGCTAGTCTATCTACTATTTCTATGAGTCATATGCAAGACGTCATTTTAGAAAAGACTTTTTCACTATTCAATAAATAGATATCAATAGTAGATAGAACAGTGAAAGTTTGATTCTAGCTAGTCTATCTACTATTTCTATGAGTCATATGCAAGACGTCATTTTAGAAAAGACTTTTTCACTATTCAATAAATAGATATCAATAGTAGATAGAACAGTGAAAGTTTGATTCTAGCTAGTCTATCTACTATTTCTATGAGTCATATGCAAGACGTCATTTTAGAAAAGACTTTTTCACTATTCAATAAATAGATATCAATAGTAGATAGAACAGTGAAAGTTTGATTCTAGCTAGTCTATCTACTATTTCTATGAGTCATATGCAAGACGTCATTTTAGAAAAGACTTTTTCACTATTCAATAAATAGATATCAATAGTAGATAGAACAGTGAAAGTTTGATTCTAGCTAGTCTATCTACTATTTCTATGAGTCATATGCAAGACGTCATTTTAGAAAAAACTTTTTCACTATTCAATAAATAGATATCAATAGTAGATAGAACAGTGAAAGTTTGATTCTAGCTAGTCTATCTACTATTTCTATGAGTCATATGCAAGACGTCATTTTAGAAAAGACTTTTTCACTATTCAATAAATAGATATCAATAGTAGATAGAACAGTGAAAGTTTGATTCTAGCTAGTCTATCTACTATTTCTATGAGTCATATGCAAGACGTCATTTTAGAAAAGACTTTTTCACTATTCAATAAATAGATATCAATAGTAGATAGAACAGTGAAAGTTTGATTCTAGCTAGTCTATCTACTATTTCTATGAGTCATATGCAAGACGTCATTTTAGAAAAGACTTTTTCACTATTCAATAAATAGATATCAATAGTAGATAGAACAGTGAAAGTTTGATTCTAGCTAGTCTATCTACTATTTCTATGAGTCATATGCAAGACGTCATTTTAGAAAAGACTTTTTCACTATTCAATAAATAGATATCAATAGTAGATAGAACAGTGAAAGTTTGATTCTAGCTAGTCTATCTACTATTTCTATGAGTCATATGCAAGACGTCATTTTAGAAAAGACTTTTTCACTATTCAATAAATAGATATCAATAGTAGATAGAACAGTGAAAGTTTGATTCTAGCTAGTCTATCTACTATTTCTATGAGTCATATGCAAGACGTCATTTTAGAAAAGACTTTTTCACTATTCAATAAATAGATATCAATAGTAGATAGAACAGTGAAAGTTTGATTCTAGCTAGTCTAGAATGACGTCAAAATGACGTCTTGCATATGACTCATAGAAATAGTAGATAGACTAGCTAGAATCAAACTTTCACTGTTCTATCTACTATTGATATCTATTTATTGAATAGTGAAAAAGTCTTTTCTAAATGACGTCTTGCATATGACTCATAGAAATAGTAGATAGACTAGCTAGAATCAAACTTTCACTGTTCTATCTACTATTGATATCTATTTATTGAATAGTGAAAAAGTCTTTTCTAAAATGACGTCTTGCACTAGCTAGAATCAAACTTTCACTGTTCTATCTACTATTGATATCTATTTATTGAAATAGTGAATTTTAGAAAAGACTTTTTCACTATTCAATAAATAGATATCAATAGTAGATAGAACAGTGAAAGTTTGATTCTAGCTAGTCTATCTACTATTTCTATGAGTCATATGCAAGACGTCATTTTAGAAAAGACTTTTTCACTATTCAATAAATAGATATCAATAGTAGATAGAACAGTGAAAGTTTGATTCTAGCTAGTCTATCTACTATTTCTATGAGTCATATGCAAGACGTCATTTTAGAAAAGACTTTTTCACTATTCAATAAATAGATATCAATAGTAGATAGAACAGTGAAAGTTTGATTCTAGCTAGTCTATCTACTATTTCTATGAGTCATATGCAAGACGTCATTTTAGAAAAGACTTTTTCACTATTCAATAAATAGATATCAATAGTAGATAGAACAGTGAAAGTTTGATTCTAGCTAGTCTATTTATTGAATAGTGAAAAAGTCTTTTCTAAAATGACGTCTTGCATATGACTCATAGAAATAGTAGATAGACTAGCTAGAATCAAACTTTCACTGTTCTATCTACTATTGATATCTATTTATTGAATAGTGAAAAAGTCTTTTCTAAAATGACGTCTTGCATATGACTCATAGAAATAGTAGATAGACTAGCTAGAATCAAACTTTCACTGTTCTATCTACTATTGATATCTATTTATTGAATAGTGAAAAAGTCTTTTCTAAAATGACGTCTTGCATATGACTCATAGAAATAGTAGATAGACTAGCTAGAATCAAACTTTCACTGTTCTATCTACTATTGATATCTATTTATTGAATAGTGAAAAAGTCTTTTCTAAAATGACGTCTTGCATATGACTCATAGAAATAGTAGATAGACTAGCTAGAATCAAACTTTCACTGTTCTATCTACTATTGATATCTATTTATTGAATAGTGAAAAAGTCTTTTCTAAAATGACGTCTTGCATATGACTCATAGAAATAGTAGATAGACTAGCTAGAATCAAACTTTCACTGTTCTATCTACTATTGATATCTATTTATTGAATAGTGAAATATCTATTTATTGAATAGTGAAAAAGTCTTTTCTAAAATGACGTCTTGCATATGACTCATAGAAATAGTAGATAGACTAGCTAGAATCAAACTTTCACTGTTCTATCTACTATTGATATCTATTTATTGAATAGTGAAAAAGTCTTTTCTAAAATGACATCTTGCATATGACTCATAGAAATAGTAGATAGACTAGCTAGAATCAAACTTTCACTGTTCTATCTACTATTGATATCTATTTATTGAATAGTGAAAAAGTCTTTTCTAAAATGACGTCTTGCATATGACTCATAGAAATAGTAGATAGACTAGCTAGAATCAAACTTTCACTGTTCTATCTACTATTGATATCTATTTATTGAATAGTGAAAAAGTCTTTTCTAAAATGACGTCTTGCATATGACTCATAGAAATAGTAGATAGACTAGCTAGAATCAAACTTTCACTGTTCTATCTACTATTGATATCTATTTATTGAATAGTGAAAAAGTCTTTTCTAAAATGACGTCTTGCATATGACTCATAGAAATAGTAGATAGACTAGCTAGAATCAAACTTTCACTGTTCTATCTACTATTGATATCTATTTATTGAATAGTGAAAAAGTCTTTTCTAAAATGACGTCTTGCATATGACTCATAGAAATAGTAGATAGACTAGCTAGAATCAAACTTTCACTGTTCTATCTACTATTGATATCTATTTATTGAATAGTGAAAAAGTCTTTTCTAAAATGACGTCTTGCATATGACTCATAGAAATAGTAGATAGACTAGCTAGAATCAAACTTTCACTGTTCTATCTACTATTGATATCTATTTATTGAATAGTGAAAAAGTCTTTTCTAAAATGACGTCTTGCATATGACTCATAGAAATAGTAGATAGACTAGCTAGAATCAAACTTTCACTGTTCTATCTACTATTGATATCTATTTATTGAATAGTGAAAAAGTCTTTTCTAAAATGACGTCTTGCATATGACTCATAGAAATAGTAGATAGACTAGCTAGAATCAAACTTTCACTGTTCTATCTACTATTGATATCTATTTATTGAATAGTGAAAAAGTCTTTTCTAAAATGACGTCTTGCATATGACTCATAGAAATAGTAGATAGACTAGCTAGAATCAAACTTTCACTGTTCTATCTACTATTGATATCTATTTATTGAATAGTGAAAAAGTCTTTTCTAAAATGACGTCTTGCATATGACTCATAGAAATAGTAGATAGACTAGCTAGAATCAAACTTTCACTGTTCTATCTACTATTGATATCTATTTATTGAATAGTGAAAAAGTCTTTTCTAAAATGACGTCTTGCATATGACTCATAGAAATAGTAGATAGACTAGCTAGAATCAAACTTTCACTGTTCTATCTACTATTGATATCTATTTATTGAATAGTGAAAAAGTCTTTTCTAAAATGACGTCTTGCATATGACTCATAGAAATAGTAGATAGACTAGCTAGAATCAAACTTTCACTGTTCTATCTACTATTGATATCTATTTATTGAATAGTGAAAAAGTCTTTTCTAAAATGACGTCTTGCATATGACTCATAGAAATAGTAGATAGACTAGCTAGAATCAAACTTTCACTGTTCTATCTACTATTGATATCTATTTATTGAATAGTGAAAAAGTCTTTTCTAAAATGACGTCTTGCATATGACTCATAGAAATAGTAGATAGACTAGCTAGAATCAAACTTTCACTGTTCTATCTACTATTGATATCTATTTATTGAATAGTGAAAAAGTCTTTTCTAAAATGACGTCTTGCATATGACTCATAGAAATAGTAGATAGACTAGCTAGAATCAAACTTTCACTGTTCTATCTACTATTGATATCTATTTATTGAATAGTGAAAAAGTCTTTTCTAAAATGACGTCTTGCATATGACTCATAGAAATAGTAGATAGACTAGCTAGAATCAAACTTTCACTGTTCTATCTACTATTGATATCTATTTATTGAATAGTGAAAAAGTCTTTTCTAAAATGACGTCTTGCATATGACTCATAGAAATAGTAGATAGACTAGCTAGAATCAAACTTTCACTGTTCTATCTACTATTGATATCTATTTATTGAATAGTGAAAAAGTCTTTTCTAAAATGACGTCTTGCATATGACTCATAGAAATAGTAGATAGACTAGCTAGAATCAAACTTTCACTGTTCTATCTACTATTGATATCTATTTATTGAATAGTGAAAAAGTCTTTTCTAAAATGACGTCTTGCATATGACTCATAGAAATAGTAGATAGACTAGCTAGAATCAAACTTTCACTGTTCTATCTACTATTGATATCTATTTATTGAATAGTGAAAAAGTCTTTTCTAAAATGACGTCTTGCATATGACTCATAGAAATAGTAGATAGACTAGCTAGAATCAAACTTTCACTGTTCTATCTACTATTGATATCTATTTATTGAATAGTGAAAAAGTCTTTTCTAAAATGACGTCTTGCATATGACTCATAGAAATAGTAGATAGACTAGCTAGAATCAAACTTTCACTGTTCTATCTACTATTGATATCTATTTATTGAATAGTGAAAAAGTCTTTTCTAAAATGACGTCTTGCATATGACTCATAGAAATAGTAGATAGACTAGCTAGAATCAAACTTTCACTGTTCTATCTACTATTGATATCTATTTATTGAATAGTGAAAAAGTCTTTTCTAAAATGACGTCTTGCATATGACTCATAGAAATAGTAGATAGACTAGCTAGAATCAAACTTTCACTGTTCTATCTACTATTGATATCTATTTATTGAATAGTGAAAAAGTCTTTTCTAAAATGACGTCTTGCATATGACTCATAGAAATAGTAGATAGACTAGCTAGAATCAAACTTTCACTGTTCTATCTACTATTGATATCTATTTATTGAATAGTGAAAAAGTCTTTTCTAAAATGACGTCTTGCATATGACTCATAGAAATAGTAGATAGACTAGCTAGAATCAAACTTTCACTGTTCTATCTACTATTGATATCTATTTATTGAATAGTGAAAAAGTCTTTTCTAAAATGACGTCTTGCATATGACTCATAGAAATAGTAGATAGACTAGCTAGAATCAAACTTTCACTGTTCTATCTACTATTGATATCTATTTATTGAATAGTGAAAAAGTCTTTTCTAAAATGACGTCTTGCATATGACTCATAGAAATAGTAGATAGACTAGCTAGAATCAAACTTTCACTGTTCTATCTACTATTGATATCTATTTATTGAATAGTGAAAAAGTCTTTTCTAAAATGACGTCTTGCATATGACTCATAGAAATAGTAGATAGACTAGCTAGAATCAAACTTTCACTGTTCTATCTACTATTGATATCTATTTATTGAATAGTGAAAAAGTCTTTTCTAAAATGACGTCTTGCATATGACTCATAGAAATAGTAGATAGACTAGCTAGAATCAAACTTTCACTGTTCTATCTACTATTGATATCTATTTATTGAATAGTGAAAAAGTCTTTTCTAAAATGACGTCTTGCATATGACTCATAGAAATAGTAGATAGACTAGCTAGAATCAAACTTTCACTGTTCTATCTACTATTGATATCTATTTATTGAATAGTGAAAAAGTCTTTTCTAAAATGACGTCTTGCATATGACTCATAGAAATAGTAGATAGACTAGCTAGAATCAAACTTTCACTGTTCTATCTACTATTGATATCTATTTATTGAATAGTGAAAAAGTCTTTTCTAAAATGACGTCTTGCATATGACTCATAGAAATAGTAGATAGACTAGCTAGAATCAAACTTTCACTGTTCTATCTACTATTGATATCTATTTATTGAATAGTGAAAAAGTCTTTTCTAAAATGACGTCTTGCATATGACTCATAGAAATAGTAGATAGACTAGCTAGAATCAAACTTTCACTGTTCTATCTACTATTGATATCTATTTATTGAATAGTGAAAAAGTCTTTTCTAAAATGACGTCTTGCATATGACTCATAGAAATAGTAGATAGACTAGCTAGAATCAAACTTTCACTGTTCTATCTACTATTGATATCTATTTATTGAATAGTGAAAAAGTCTTTTCTAAAATGACGTCTTGCATATGACTCATAGAAATAGTAGATAGACTAGCTAGAATCAAACTTTCACTGTTCTATCTACTATTGATATCTATTTATTGAATAGTGAAAAAGTCTTTTCTAAAATGACGTCTTGCATATGACTCATAGAAATAGTAGATAGACTAGCTAGAATCAAACTTTCACTGTTCTATCTACTATTGATATCTATTTATTGAATAGTGAAAAAGTCTTTTCTAAAATGACGTCTTGCATATGACTCATAGAAATAGTAGATAGACTAGCTAGAATCAAACTTTCACTGTTCTATCTACTATTGATATCTATTTATTGAATAGTGAAAAAGTCTTTTCTAAAATGACGTCTTGCATATGACTCATAGAAATAGTAGATAGACTAGCTAGAATCAAACTTTCACTGTTCTATCTACTATTGATATCTATTTATTGAATAGTGAAAAAGTCTTTTCTAAAATGACGTCTTGCATATGACTCATAGAAATAGTAGATAGACTAGCTAGAATCAAACTTTCACTGTTCTATCTACTATTGATATCTATTTATTGAATAGTGAAAAAGTCTTTTCTAAAATGACGTCTTGCATATGACTCATAGAAATAGTAGATAGACTAGCTAGAATCAAACTTTCACTGTTCTATCTACTATTGATATCTATTTATTGAATAGTGAAAAAGTCTTTTCTAAAATGACGTCTTGCATATGACTCATAGAAATAGTAGATAGACTAGCTAGAATCAAACTTTCACTGTTCTATCTACTATTGATATCTATTTATTGAATAGTGAAAAAGTCTTTTCTAAAATGACGTCTTGCATATGACTCATAGAAATAGTAGATAGACTAGCTAGAATCAAACTTTCACTGTTCTATCTACTATTGATATCTATTTATTGAATAGTGAAAAAGTCTTTTCTAAAATGACGTCTTGCATATGACTCATAGAAATAGTAGATAGACTAGCTAGAATCAAACTTTCACTGTTCTATCTACTATTGATATCTATTTATTGAATAGTGAAAAAGTCTTTTCTAAAATGACGTCTTGCATATGACTCATAGAAATAGTAGATAGACTAGCTAGAATCAAACTTTCACTGTTCTATCTACTATTGATATCTATTTATTGAATAGTGAAAAAGTCTTTTCTAAAATGACGTCTTGCATATGACTCATAGAAATAGTAGATAGACTAGCTAGAATCAAACTTTCACTGTTCTATCTACTATTGATATCTATTTATTGAATAGTGAAAAAGTCTTTTCTAAAATGACGTCTTGCATATGACTCATAGAAATAGTAGATAGACTAGCTAGAATCAAACTTTCACTGTTCTATCTACTATTGATATCTATTTATTGAATAGTGAAAAAGTCTTTTCTAAAATGACGTCTTGCATATGACTCATAGAAATAGTAGATAGACTAGCTAGAATCAAACTTTCACTGTTCTATCTACTATTGATATCTATTTATTGAATAGTGAAAAAGTCTTTTCTAAAATGACGTCTTGCATATGACTCATAGAAATAGTAGATAGACTAGCTAGAATCAAACTTTCACTGTTCTATCTACTATTGATATCTATTTATTGAATAGTGAAAAAGTCTTTTCTAAAATGACGTCTTGCATATGACTCATAGAAATAGTAGATAGACTAGCTAGAATCAAACTTTCACTGTTCTATCTACTATTGATATCTATTTATTGAATAGTGAAAAAGTCTTTTCTAAAATGACGTCTTGCATATGACTCATAGAAATAGTAGATAGACTAGCTAGAATCAAACTTTCACTGTTCTATCTACTATTGATATCTATTTATTGAATAGTGAAAAAGTCTTTTCTAAAATGACGTCTTGCATATGACTCATAGAAATAGTAGATAGACTAGCTAGAATCAAACTTTCACTGTTCTATCTACTATTGATATCTATTTATTGAATAGTGAAAAAGTCTTTTCTAAAATGACGTCTTGCATATGACTCATAGAAATAGTAGATAGACTAGCTAGAATCAAACTTTCACTGTTCTATCTACTATTGATATCTATTTATTGAATAGTGAAAAAGTCTTTTCTAAAATGACGTCTTGCATATGACTCATAGAAATAGTAGATAGACTAGCTAGAATCAAACTTTCACTGTTCTATCTACTATTGATATCTATTTATTGAATAGTGAAAAAGTCTTTTCTAAAATGACGTCTTGCATATGACTCATAGAAATAGTAGATAGACTAGCTAGAATCAAACTTTCACTGTTCTATCTACTATTGATATCTATTTATTGAATAGTGAAAAAGTCTTTTCTAAAATGACGTCTTGCATATGACTCATAGAAATAGTAGATAGACTAGCTAGAATCAAACTTTCACTGTTCTATCTACTATTGATATCTATTTATTGAATAGTGAAAAAGTCTTTTCTAAAATGACGTCTTGCATATGACTCATAGAAATAGTAGATAGACTAGCTAGAATCAAACTTTCACTGTTCTATCTACTATTGATATCTATTTATTGAATAGTGAAAAAGTCTTTTCTAAAATGACGTCTTGCATATGACTCATAGAAATAGTAGATAGACTAGCTAGAATCAAACTTTCACTGTTCTATCTACTATTGATATCTATTTATTGAATAGTGAAAAAGTCTTTTCTAAAATGACGTCTTGCATATGACTCATAGAAATAGTAGATAGACTAGCTAGAATCAAACTTTCACTGTTCTATCTACTATTGATATCTATTTATTGAATAGTGAAAAAGTCTTTTCTAAAATGACGTCTTGCATATGACTCATAGAAATAGTAGATAGACTAGCTAGAATCAAACTTTCACTGTTCTATCTACTATTGATATCTATTTATTGAATAGTGAAAAAGTCTTTTCTAAAATGACGTCTTGCATATGACTCATAGAAATAGTAGATAGACTAGCTAGAATCAAACTTTCACTGTTCTATCTACTATTGATATCTATTTATTGAATAGTGAAAAAGTCTTTTCTAAAATGACGTCTTGCATATGACTCATAGAAATAGTAGATAGACTAGCTAGAATCAAACTTTCACTGTTCTATCTACTATTGATATCTATTTATTGAATAGTGAAAAAGTCTTTTCTAAAATGACGTCTTGCATATGACTCATAGAAATAGTAGATAGACTAGCTAGAATCAAACTTTCACTGTTCTATCTACTATTGATATCTATTTATTGAATAGTGAAAAAGTCTTTTCTAAAATGACGTCTTGCATATGACTCATAGAAATAGTAGATAGACTAGCTAGAATCAAACTTTCACTGTTCTATCTACTATTGATATCTATTTATTGAATAGTGAAAAAGTCTTTTCTAAAATGACGTCTTGCATATGACTCATAGAAATAGTAGATAGACTAGCTAGAATCAAACTTTCACTGTTCTATCTACTATTGATATCTATTTATTGAATAGTGAAAAAGTCTTTTCTAAAATGACGTCTTGCATATGACTCATAGAAATAGTAGATAGACTAGCTAGAATCAAACTTTCACTGTTCTATCTACTATTGATATCTATTTATTGAATAGTGAAAAAGTCTTTTCTAAAATGACGTCTTGCATATGACTCATAGAAATAGTAGATAGACTAGCTAGAATCAAACTTTCACTGTTCTATCTACTATTGATATCTATTTATTGAATAGTGAAAAAGTCTTTTCTAAAATGACGTCTTGCATATGACTCATAGAAATAGTAGATAGACTAGCTAGAATCAAACTTTCACTGTTCTATCTACTATTGATATCTATTTATTGAATAGTGAAAAAGTCTTTTCTAAAATGACGTCTTGCATATGACTCATAGAAATAGTAGATAGACTAGCTAGAATCAAACTTTCACTGTTCTATCTACTATTGATATCTATTTATTGAATAGTGAAAAAGTCTTTTCTAAAATGACGTCTTGCATATGACTCATAGAAATAGTAGATAGACTAGCTAGAATCAAACTTTCACTGTTCTATCTACTATTGATATCTATTTATTGAATAGTGAAAAAGTCTTTTCTAAAATGACGTCTTGCATATGACTCATAGAAATAGTAGATAGACTAGCTAGAATCAAACTTTCACTGTTCTATCTACTATTGATATCTATTTATTGAATAGTGAAAAAGTCTTTTCTAAAATGACGTCTTGCATATGACTCATAGAAATAGTAGATAGACTAGCTAGAATCAAACTTTCACTGTTCTATCTACTGTTGATATCTATTTATTGAATAGTGAAAAAGTCTTTTCTAAAATGACGTCTTGCATATGACTCATAGAAATAGTAGATAGACTAGCTAGAATCAAACTTTCACTGTTCTATCTACTATTGATATCTATTTATTGAATAGTGAAAAAGTCTTTTCTAAATTGACGTCTTGCATATGACTCATAGAAATAGTAGATAGACTAGCTAGAATCAAACTTTCACTGTTCTATCTACTATTGATATCTATTTATTGAATAGTGAAAAAGTC
>NW_027064847.1:0-24258 GCF_032884065.1 Artemia franciscana
AAAGAATGTGATTAAAGGTTCTTTTCCTATTTTAAAAGTTTTAGTTTTCGGGGGTAATAGCTATGTCTGTGGAAAAATGAAGATATTAGACTATTTATGGTAAAGAATGTGATTAAAGGCTCTTTTCCTTTTCAAAAGTTTTAGTTTTCGAAGGTAATACCTATGTCGGTGGAAAAAAAGAAGATATTAGACTATTTTATGATTGCACGTGGTAAAGAGTGTGATTAAAGGCTCTTTTCCTATTTCAAAAGGTTTAGTTTTCGAGGGTAATAGCTATGTCAGTGGAAAAAAATGAAGATATTAGACCATTTTATGATTGCACATGGTAAAGAATGTGATTAAAGGCTCTTTTCCTATTTCAAAAGTTTTAGTTTTCGGGGGGGAATAGCTACGTCCGTGGAAAAAAATGAAGATACTAGACTATTTTATGATTGCACATGGTAAAGAATGTGATCAAAGGCTCTTTTCCTATTTCAAAAGTTTTAGTTTTCGAGGGTAATAGCTACGTCCGTGGAAAAAAATGAAGATATTAAACTATTTTATGATTGCACATGGTAAAGAATGTGATTAAAGGCTCTTTTCCTATTTGAAAAGTTTTAGTTTTCGAGGGTAATAGCTAGGTCTGAGGAAAAAATGAAGATATTAGACTATTTTATGATTGCACATGGTAAAGAATGTGATTAAAGGCTCTTTTCCTATTTCAAAAGTTTTAGTTGTCGGGGTAATAGCTACGTCCGTGGAAAAAACGAAGATATTAGACTATTTTATGATTGCCCATGGTAAGGAATGTGATTTAAAGGCTCTCTTCCTATTTCAAAAGTTTTATTTTTTGAGGATAATAGCTATGTCTGTGGAAAAAATGAAGATATTAGACTATTTTATGATTGTACATGGTAAAGAATGTGATTAAAGGCTCTTTTCGTATTTCAAAAGTTTTAGTTTTCGAGGGCAATAGCTATGTCTGTGGAAAAAATGAAGATATTAGACAATTTTATGATTGCACATGGTAAAGAATGTGATTAAAGGCTCTTTTCCTTTTCAAAAGTTTTAGTTTTCGAAGGTAATAGCTATGTCGGTGGAAAAAAAAGAAGATATTAGACTATTTTATGATTGCACGTGGTAAAGAGTGTGATTAAAGGCTCTTTTCCCAATTTCAAAAGCTTTAGTTTTCGAGGGTTATAGCTCTGTCTATGGAAAAAAATGAAGATATTAGACTATTTTATGATTGCACATGGTAAAGAATGTGATTAAAGGTTCTTTTCCTATTTTAAAAGTTTTAGTTTTCGGGGGTAATAGCTACGTCTGTGAAAAAAAGGAAGATATTAGACTATTTTATGATTGCGCATGGTAAAGAATGTGATTAAAGGCTCTTTTCCTATTTCAAAAGTTTTAGTTTTCGAGGGTAATAGCTATGTCCTGTGGAAAAAAAGAAGATATTAGACTATTTTATGATTGCACATGGTAAAGAATGTGATTAAAGGCTCTTTTCCTATTTCAAAAGTTTTAGTTTTCGGGGGGTAATAGCTACGTCTGTGGAAAAAATGAAGATATTAGACTATTTTATGATTGCGCATGGTAAAGAATGTGATTAAAGGCTCTTTTCCTATTTCAAAAGTTTTAGTTTTCGAGGGTAATAGCTATGTCTGTGGAAAAAAGAAGATATTAGACTATTTTATGATTGCACATGGTAAAGAATGTGATTAAAGGCTCTTTTCTCATTTCAAAAGTTTTATTTTTCGAGGGTAATAGCTATGTCTGTGGAAAAATGAAGATATTAGACTATTTTATGATTGCACATGGTAAAGAATGTGATTAAAGGCTCTTTTCCTATTTCAAAAGTTTTAGTTTTCGCGGGTAATAGCTATGTCTGTGGAAAAAAATGAAGATATTATACTATTTTATGATTGCACATGGTAAGGAATGTGATTAAAGGCTCTTTTCCTATTTCAAAAGTTTTAGTTTTCGCGGGTAATAGCTATGTCTGTGGAAAAAAATGAAGATATTATACTATTTTATGATTGCACATGGTAAGGAATGTGATTAAAGGCTCTTTTCCTATTTCAGAAGTTTTATTTTTCGAGGATAATAGCTATGTCTGCGGAAAAAAAATGAAGATATTAGACCATTTTATGATTGCACATGGTAAAGAATGTGATTAAAGGCTCTTTTCCTATTTCAAAAGTTTTAGTTTTCGAGGGTAATAGCTAGGTCTGTGGAAAAAATGAAGATATTAGACTATTTTAAGATTGCACATGGTAAAGAATGTGATTAAAGGCTCTTTTTCCTATTTCAAAAGTTTTAGTTTTCGGGGGGGTAATAGCTACGTTTGTGGAAAAAATGAAGATATTAGACTATTTTATGATTGCACATGGTAAAGAATATGATTAAAGGCTCTTTTCCTATTTGAAAAGTTTTAGTTTTCGAGGGTAATAGCTAGTCTGTGGAAAAAATGAAGATATTAGACAATTTTATGATTGCACATGGTAAAGAATGTGATTAAAGGCTCTTTTCCTATTTCAAAAGTTTTAGTTTTCGGGGGTAATAGCTACGTCTGTGGAAAAAATGAAGATATTAGACTATTTTATGATTGCGCATGGTAAAGAATGTGATTAAAGGCTCTTTTCCTATTTCAAAAGTTTTAGTTTTCGAGGGTAATAGCTACGTCTGTGGAAAAAATGAAGATATTAGACTATTTTATGATTGCACATGGTAAAGAATGTGATTAAAGGCTCTTTTCCTATTTCAAAAGTTTTAGTTTTCGGGTAATAGCTACGTCCGTGGAAAAAATGAAGATATTAGACTATTTTATGATTGCACATGGTAAAGAATGTGATTAAAGGCTCTTTTCCTATTTCAAAAGTTTTAGTTTTCGAGGGTAATAGCTACGTCCGTGGAAAAAATGAAGATATTAGACTATTTTATGATTGCACATGGTAAAGAATGTGATTAAAGGCTCTTTTCCTATTTCAAAAGTTTTAGTTTTCGGGGGTAATAGCTACGTCTGTGGAAAAAATGAAGATATTAGACTATTTTATGATTGCGCATGGTAAAGAATGTGATTAAAGGCTCTTTTCCTGTTCAAAAGTTTTAGTTTTCGAGGGTAATAGCTACGTATGTGGAAAAAATGAAGATATTAGACTATTTTATGATTGCACATGGTAAAGAATGTGATTAAAGGCTCTTTTCCTATTCAAAAGTTTTAGTTTTCGAGGGTAATAGCTAAGTCTGTGGAAAAAATGAAGATATTAGACTATTTTATGATTGCACATGGTAAAGAATGTGATTAAAGGCTCTTTTCTATTTCAAAAGTTTTAGTTTTCGAGGGTAATAGCTACGTCCGTGGAAAAAAACGAAGATATTAGACTATTTTATGATTGCACATGGTAAGAATGTGATTAAAGGCTCTTTTCCTATTTCAAAAGTTTTAGTTTTCGAGGGTAATAGCTACGTCTGTGGAAAAAATGAAGATATTAGACTATTTTATGATTGTACATGGTAAAGAATGTGATTAAAGGCTCTTTTCTATTTCAAAAGTTTTAGTTTTCGAGGGTAATAGCTACGTATGTGAAAAAATGAAGATATTAGACTATTTTATGATTGCACATGGTAAAGAATGTGATTAAAGGCTCTTTTCCTATTCAAAAGTTTTAGTTTTCGAGGGTAATAGCTACGTCTGTGGAAAAAAATGAAGATATTAGACTATTTTATGATTGCACTGGTAAAGAATGTGATTAAAGGCTCTTTTCCTATTTCAAAAGTTTTAGTTTTCGAGGGTAATAGCTACGTCCGTGGAAAAAATGAAGATATTAGACTATTTTATGATTGCACATGGTAAAGAATGTGATTAAAGCTCTTTTCCTATTTCAAAAGTTTTAGTTTTCGAGGGTAATAGCTACGTATGTGGAAAAAATGAAGATATTAGACTATTTTATGATTGCACATGGTAAAGAATGTGATTAAAGGCTCTTTTCCTATTTCAAAAGTTTTAGTTTTCGGGGGTAATAGCTACGTCTGTGGAAAAAATGAAGATATTAGACTATTTTATGATTGCACATGGTAAAGAATGTGATTAAAGGCTCTTTTCCTATTTCAAAAGTTTTAGTTTTCGAGGGTAATAGCTACGTGTCCTGGAAAAAATGAAGATATTAGACTATTTTATGATTGCACATGGTAAAGAATGTGATTAAACGCTGTTTTCCTATTTCAAAAGTTTTAGTTTTCGGGGGTAATAGCTACGTCCGTGGAAGAAATGAAGATATTAGACAATTTTATGATTGCACATGGTAAAGAATGTGATTAAAGGCTCTTTTCCTATTTCAAAAGTTTTAGTTTTCGAGGGTAATAGCTACGTATGTTGAAAAAATGAAGATATTAGACTATTTTATGATTGCAAATGGTAAAGAATGTGATTAAAGGCTCTTTTCCTATTTCAAAAGATTTAGTTTTTGAGGGTAATAGCTACGTATGTTGAAAAAATGAAGATATTAGACTATTTTCTGATTGCAAATATAAAGAATGTGATTAAAGGCTCTTTTCCTATTTCAAAAGTTTTAGTTTTCGAGGGTAATAGCTACGTATGTTGAAAAAATGAAGATATTAGACTATTTTATGATTGCAAATGGTAAAGAATGTGATTAAAGGCTCTTTTCCTATGTCAAAAGTTTTAGTTTTCGAGGGTAATAGCTACGTCCGTGGAAAAAATGAAGATATTAGACTATTTTATGATTGCACATGGTAAAGAATGTGATTAAAGGCTCTTTTCCTATTTCAAAAGTTTTAGTTTTCGAGGGTAATAGCTACGTCTGTGGAAAAAATGAAGATATTAGACAATTTTATGATTGCACATGGTAAAGAATGTGATTAAAGGCTCTTTTCCTATTTCAAAAGTTTTAGTTTTCGAGGGTAATAGCTACGTCTGTGGAAAAAATGAAGATATTAGACAATTTTATGATTGCACATGGTAAAGAATGTGATTAAAGGCTCTTTTCCTATTTCAAAAGTTTTAGTTTTCGAGGGTAATAGCTATGTCTGTGGAAAAAATGAAGATATTAGACTATTTTATGATTGCACATGGTAAAGAATGTGATTAAAGGCTCTTTTCCTATTTCAAAAGTTTTAGTTTTCGAGGGTAATAGCTACGTATGTTGAAAAAATGAAGATATTAGACTATTTTATGATTGCACATGGTAAAGAATGTGATTAAAGGCTCTTTTCCTATTTCAAAAGTTTTAGTTTTCGGGGTAATAGCTACGTCCGTGAAAAAATGAAGATATTAGACTATTTTATGATTGCACATGGTAAGAATGTGATTAAAGGCTCTTTTCCTATTTCAAAAGTTTTAGTTTTCGAGGGTAATAGCTACGTATGTGGAAAAAATGAAGATATTAGACTATTTTATGATTGCACATGGTAAAGAATGTGATTAAAGGCTCTTTTCTATTTCAAAAGTTTTAGTTTTCGAGGGTAATAGCTACGTCTGTGGAAAAAATGAAGATATTAGACTATTTTATGATTGCACATGGTAAAGAATGTGATTAAAGGCTCTTTTCTATTTCAAAAGTTTTAGTTTTCGAGGGGTAATAGCTACGTCTGTGGAAAAAATGAAGATATTAGACTATTTTATGATTGCACATGGTAAAGAATGTGATTAAAGGCTCTTTTCTATTTCAAAAGTTTTAGTTTTCGAGGGTAATAGCTACGTCCGTGGAAAAAATGAAGATATTAGACTATTTTATGATTGCACATGGTAAAGAATGTGATTAAAGGCTCTTTTCCTATTTCAAAAGTTTTAGTTTTCGGGGTAATAGCTACGTCCGTGGAAAAAATGAAGATATTAGACTATTTTATGATTGCACATGATAAAGAATGTGATTAAAGGCTCTTTTTCTATTTCAAAAGTTTTCGTTTTCGGGGGTAATAGCTACGTCCGTGGAAAAAATGAAGATATTAGACTATTTTATGATTGCACATGGTAAAGAATGTGATTAAAGGCTCTTTTTCCTATTTCAAAAGTTTTAGTTTTCGGGGTAATAGCTATGTCCGTGGAAAAAATGAAGATATTAGACTATTTTATGATTGCACATGGTAAAGAATGTGATTAAAGGCTCTTTTCCTATTTCAAAAGTTTTAGTTTTCGAGGGTAATAGCTACGTCCGTGGAAAAAATGAAGATATTAGACTATTTTATGATTGCACATTGGTAAAGAATGTGATTAAAGGCTCTTTTCCTATTTCAAAAGTTTTAGTTTTCGGGGGGTAATAGCTACGTCTGGAAAAAATGAAGATATTAGACTATTTTATGATTGCACATGGTAAAGAATGTGATTAAAGGCTCTTTTCCTATTTCAAAAGTTTTAGTTTTCAGGGTAATAGCTACGTCTGTGGAAAAAATGAAGATATTAGACTATTTTATGATTGCACATGGTAAAGAATGTGATTAAAGGCTCTTTTCCTATTTCAAAAGTTTTAGTTTTCGGGGGTAATAGCTACGTCTGTGGAAAAAATGAAGATATTAGACTATTTTATGATTGCACATGGTAAAGAATGTGATTAAAGGCTCTTTTCCTATTTCAAAAGTTTTAGTTTTCGAGGGTAATAGCTATGTCGTGGAAAAAATGAAGATATTAGACTATTTTATGATTGCACATGGTAAAGAATGTGATTAAAGGCTCTTTTCTATTTCAAAAGTTTTAGTTTTCGAGGGTAATAGCTACGTCTGTGGAAAAAATGAAGATATTAGACTATTTTATGATTGCACATGGTAAAGAATGTGATTAAAGGCTCTTTTCCTATTTCAAAAGTTTTAGTTTTCGGGGGTAATAGCTACGTCCGTGGAAAAAATGAAGATATTAGACTATTTTATGATTGCACATGGTAAAGAATGTGATTAAAGGCTCTTTTCCTATTTCAAAAGTTTTAGTTTTCGGGTAATAGCTACGTCTGTGGAAAAAATGAAGATATTAGACTATTTTATGATTGCACATGGTAAAGAATGTGATTAAAGGCTCTTTTCCTATTTCAAAAGTTTTAGTTTTCGGGGGGTAATAGCTACGTCTGTGGAAAAAATGAAGATATTAGACTATTTTATGATTGCACATGGTAAAGAATGTGATTAAAGGCTCTTTTCCTATTTCAAAAGTTTTAGTTTTCGAGGGTAATAGCTACGTCCGTGGAAAAAATGAAGATATTAGACTATTTTATGATTGCACATGGTAAAGAATGTGATTAAAGGCTCTTTTCCTATTTCAAAAGTTTTAGTTTTCGGGGGTAATAGCTACGTCCGTGTGGAAAAAATGAAGATATTAGACTATTTTATGATTGCACATGGTAAAGAATGTGATTAAAGGCTCTTTTCCTATTTCAAAAGTTTTAGTTTTCGGGGGTAATAGCTACGTCCGTGGAAAAAATGAAGATATTAGACTATTTTATGATTGCACATGGTAAAGAATGTGATTAAAGGCTCTTTTCCTATTTCAAAAGTTTTAGTTTTCGAGGGTAATAGCTACGTCCGTGGAAAAAATGAAGATATTAGACTATTTTATGATTGCACATGGTAAAGAATGTGATTAAAGGCTCTTTTCCTATTTCAAAAGTTTTAGTTTTCGAGGGTAATAGCTACGTCCGTGGAAAAAATGAAGATATTAGACTATTTTATGATTGCACATGGTAAAGAATGTGATTAAAGGCTCTTTTCCTATTTCAAAAGTTTTAGTTTTCGGGGTAATAGCTACGTCTGTGGAAAAAATGAAGATATTAGACTATTTTATGATTGCACATGGTAAAGAATGTGATTAAAGGCTCTTTTCCTATTTCAAAAGTTTTAGTTTTCGAGGGTAATAGCTACGTCCGTGAAAAAATGAAGATATTAGACTATTTTATGATTGCACATGGTAAAGAATGTGATTAAAGGCTCTTTTCCTATTTCAAAAGTTTTAGTTTTCGGGGGTAATAGCTACGTCCGTGGAAAAAATGAAGATATTAGACTATTTTATGATTGACATGGTAAAGAATGTGATTAAAGGCTCTTTTCCTATTTCAAAAGTTTTAGTTTTCGGGGGTAAGAGCTACGTCTGTGGAAAAAATGAAGATATTAGACTATTTTATGATTGACATGGTAAAGAATGTGATTAAAGGCTCTTTTTCTATTTCAAAAGTTTTAGTTTTCGGGGGTAATAGCTACGTCCGTGGAAAAAATGAAGATATTAGACTATTTTATGATTGCACATGGTAAAGAATGTGATTAAAGGCTCTTTTCCTATTTCAAAAGTTTTAGTTTTCGGGGTAATAGCTACGTCCGTGGAAAAAATGAAGATATTAGACTATTTTATGATTGCACATGGTAAAGAATGTGATTAAAGGCTCTTTTTCTATTTCAAAAGTTTTAGTTTTCGGGGGTAATAGCTACGTCTGTGGAAAAAATGAAGATATTAGACTATTTTATGATTGCACATGGTAAAGAATGTGATTAAAGGCTCTTTTCCTATTTCAAAAGTTTTAGTTTTCGAGGGTAATAGCTACGTCCGTGGAAAAAATGAAGATATTAGACTATTTTATGATTGCACATGGTAAAGAATGTGATTAAAGGCTCTTTTCCTATTTCAAAAGTTTTAGTTTTCGAGGATAATAGCTATGTCTGTGGAAAAAATGAAGATATTAGACTATTTTATGATTGCACATGGTAAAGAATGTGATTAAAGGCTCTTTTCCTATTTCAAAAGTTTTAGTTTTCGGGGGTAATAGCTACGTCCGTGGAAAAAATGAAGATATTAGACTATTTTATGATTGCACATGGTAAAGAATGTGATTAAAGGCTCTTTTCCTATTTCAAAAGTTTTAGTTTTCGAGGGTAATAGCTACGTCCGTGGAAAAAATGAAGATATTAGACTATTTTATGATTGCACATGGTAAAGAATGTGATTAAAGGCTCTTTTCCTATTCCAAAAGTTTTAGTTTTCGAGGATAATAGCTATGTCTGTGGAAAAAATGAAGATATTAGACTATTTTATGATTGCACATGGTAAAGAATGTGATTAAAGGCTCTTTTCCTATTTCAAAAGTTTTAGTTTTCGGGGTAATAGCTACGTCTGTGGAAAAAATGAAGATATTAGACTATTTTATGATTGCACATGGTAAAGAATGTGATTAAAGGCTCTTTTCTATTTCAAAAGTTTTAGTTTTCGAGGGTAATAGCTACGTCCGTGGAAAAAATGAAGATATTAGACTATTTTATGATTGCACATGGTAAAGAATGTGATTAAAGGCTCTTTTCCTATTTCAAAAGTTTTAGTTTTCGGGGTAATAGCTACGTCTGTGGAAAAAATGAAGATATTAGACTATTTTATGATTGCACATGGTAAAGAATGTGATTAAAGGCTCTTTTTCCTATTTCAAAAGTTTTAGTTTTCGGGGGTAATAGCTACGTCCGTGGAAAAAATGAAGATATTAGATTATTTTATGATTGCACATGATAAAGAATGTGATTAAAGGCTCTTTTCCTATTTCAAAAGTTTTAGTTTTTGAGGGTAATAGCTACATCTGTGGAAAAAATGAAGATATTAGACTATTTTATGATTGCACATGGTAAAGAATGTGATTAAAGGCTCTTTTCCTATTTCAAAAGTTTTAGTTTTCGAGGGTAATAGCTACGTCTGTGGAAAAAATGAAGATATTAGACTATTTTATGATTGCACATGGTAAAGAATGTGATTAAAGGCTCTTTTCTATTTCAAAAGTTTTAGTTTTCGGGGTAATAGCTACGTCCGTGGAAAAAATGAAGATATTAGACTATTTTATGATTGCACATGGTAAAGAATGTGATTAAAGGCTCTTTTCCTATTTCAAAAGTTTTAGTTTTCGGGGTAATAGCTACGTCTGTGGAAAAAATGAAGATATTAGACTATTTTATGATTGCACATGGTAAAGAATGTGATTAAAGGCTCTTTTCCTATTTCAAAAGTTTTAGTTTTCGGGGTAATAGCTACGTCTGTGGAAAAAATGAAGATATTAGACTATTTTATGATTGCACATGGTAAAGAATGTGATTAAAGGCTCTTTTCCTATTTCAAAAGTTTTAGTTTTCGGGGGTAATAGCTACGTCCGTGGAAAAAATGAAGATATTAGACTATTTTATGATTGCACATGGTAAAGAATGTGATTAAAGGCTCTTTTCCTATTTCAAAAGTTTTAGTTTTCGGGGGGTAATAGCTACGTCCGTGGAAAAAATGAAGATATTAGACTATTTTATGATTGCACATGGTAAAGAATGTGATTAAACGCTCTTTTCCTATTTCAAAAGTTTTAGTTTTCGGGGGTAATAGCTACGTCCGTGGAAAAAATGAAGATATTAGACTATTTTATGATTGCACATGGTAAAGAATGTGATTAAAGGCTCTTTTCCTATTTCAAAAGTTTTAGTTTTCGGGGTAATAGCTACGTCTGTGGAAAAAATGAAGATATTAGACTATTTTATGATTGCACATGGTAAAGAATGTGATTAAAGGCTCTTTTCCTATTTCAAAAGTTTTAGTTTTCGGGGGTAATAGCTACGTCTGTGGAAAAAATGAAGATATTAGACTATTTTATGATTGCAATGGTAAAGAATGTGATTAAAGGCTCTTTTCCTATTTCAAAAGTTTTAGTTTTCGCGGGTAATAGCTACGTCCGTGGAAGAAATGAAGATATTAAACTATTTTATGATTGCACATGGTAAAAAATGTGATTAAAGGCTCTTTTCCTATTTCAAAAGTTTTAGTTTTCGAGGGTAATAGCTACGTCTGTGGAAAAAATGAAGATATTAGACTATTTTATGATTGCACATGGTAAAGAATGTGATTAAAGGCTCTTTTTTATTTCAAAAGTTTTAGTTTTCGGGGTAATAGCTACGTCCGTGGAAAAAATGAAGATATTAGACTATTTTATGATTGCACATGGTAAAGAATGTGATTAAAGGCTCTTTTCCTATTTCAAAAGTTTTAGTTTTCGGGGGTAATAGCTACGTCCGTGGAAAAAATGAAGATATTAGACTATTTTATGATTGCACATGGTAAAGAATGTGATTAAAGGCTCTTTTTCTATTTCAAAAGTTTTTTAGTTTTCGGGGGTAATAGCTACGTCTGTGGAAAAAATGAAGATATTAGACTATTTTATGATTGCACATGGTAAAGAATTGATTAAAGGCTCTTTTCCTATTTCAAAAGTTTTAGTTTTCGGGGGGTGATAGCTACGTCCGTGGAAAAAATGAAGATATTAGACTATTTTATGATTGCACATGGTAAAGAATGTGATTAAAGGCTCTTTTCTATTTCAAAAGTTTTAGTTTTCGGGGGTAATAGCTACGTCTGTGGAAAAAATGAAGATATTAGACTATTTTATGATTGCACATGGTAAAGAATGTGATTAAAGGCTCTTTTCCTATTTCAAAAGTTTTAGTTTTCGGGGTAATAGCTACGTCTGTGGAAAAAATGAAGATATTAGACTATTTTATGATTGCACATGGTAAAGAATGTGATTAAAGGCTCTTTTCCTATTTCAAAAGTTTTAGTTTTCGGGGGGTAATAGCTACGTCCGTGGAAAAAATGAAGATATTAGACTATTTTATGATTGCACATGGTAAAGAATGTGATTAAAGGCTCTTTTTCTATTTCAAAAGTTTTAGTTTTCGAGGGTAATAGCTACGTCCGTGGAAAAAATGAAGATATTAGACTATTTTATGATTGCAATGGTAAAGAATGTGATTAAAGGCTCTTTTTCCTATTTCAAAAGTTTTAGTTTTCGGGGGGTAATAGCTACGTCCGTGGAAAAAATGAAGATATTAGACTATTTTATGATTGCACATGGTAAAGAATGTGATTAAAGGCTCTTTTTCCTATTTCAAAAGTTTTAGTTTTCGAGGGTAATAGCTACGTCTGTGGAAAAAATGAAGATATTAGACTATTTTATGATTGCACATGGTAAAGAATGTGATTAAAGGCTCTTTTCCTATTTCAAAAGTTTTAGTTTTCGGGGGTAATAGCTACGTCCGTGGAAAAAATGAAGATATTAGACTATTTTATGATTGCACATGGTAAAGAATGTGATTAAAGGCTCTTTTCTATTTCAAAAGTTTTAGTTTTCGAGGGTAATAGCTACGTCTGGAAAAAATGAAGATATTAGACTATTTTATGATTGCACATGGTAAAGAATGTGATTAAAGGCTCTTTTCCTATTTCAAAAGTTTTAGTTTTCGAGGGTAATAGCTACGTCTGTGGAAAAAATGAAGATATTAGACTATTTTATGATTGCACATGGTAAAGAATGTGATTAAAGGCTCTTTTCCTATTTCAAAAGTTTTAGTTTTCGGGGGTAATAGCTACGTCCGTGGAAAAAATGAAGATATTAGACTATTTTATGATTGCACATGGTAAAGAATGTGATTAAAGGCTCTTTTCCTATTTCAAAAGTTTTAGTTTTCGGGGTAATAGCTACGTCTGTGGAAAAAATGAAGATATTAGACTATTTTATGATTGCAATGGTAAAGAATGTGATTAAAGGCTCTTTTTCTATTTCAAAAGTTTTAGTTTTCGGGGTAATAGCTACGTCTGTGGAAAAAATGAAGATATTAGACTATTTTATGATTGCACATGGTAAAGAATGTGATTAAAGGCTCTTTTCCTATTTCAAAAGTTTTAGTTTTCGAGGGTAATAGCTATGTCTGTGGAAAAAATGAAGATATTAGACTATTTTATGATTGCACATGGTAAAGAATGTGATTAAAGGCTCTTTTCCTATTTCAAAAGTTTTAGTTTTCGGGGGGTAATAGCTACGTCCGTGGAAAAAATGAAGATATTAGACTATTTTATGATTGCACATGGTAAAGAATGTGATTAAAGGCTCTTTTCCTATTTCAAAAGTTTTAGTTTTCGGGGGTAATAGCTACGTCCGTGGAAAAAATGAAGATATTAGACTATTTTATGATTGCACATGGTAAAGAATGTGATTAAAGGCTCTTTTCCTATTTCAAAAGTTTTAGTTTTCGGGGGGTAATAGCTACGTCCGTGGAAAAAATGAAGATATTAGACTATTTTATGATTGCACATGGTAAAGAATGTGATTAAAGGCTCTTTTCCTATTTCAAAAGTTTTAGTTTTCGGGGTAATAGCTACGTCTGTGGAAAAAATGAAGATATTAGACTATTTTATGATTGCACATGGTAAAGAATGTGATTAAAGGCTCTTTTCCTATTTCAAAAGTTTTAGTTTTCGGGGGTAATAGCTACGTCCGTGGAAAAAATGAAGATATTAGACTATTTTATGATTGCACATGGTAAAGAATGTGATTAAAGGCTCTTTTCCTATTTCAAAAGTTTTAGTTTTCGGGGGGTAATAGCTACGTCTGTGGAAAAAATGAAGATATTAGACTATTTTATGATTGCACATGGTAAAGAATGTGATTAAAGGCTCTTTTCCTATTTCAAAAGTTTTAGTTTTCGGGGGTAATAGCTACGTCTGTGGAAAAAATGAAGATATTAGACTATTTTATGATTGACATGGTAAAGAATGTGATTAAAGGCTCTTTTCCTATTTCAAAAGTTTTAGTTTTCGGGGGTAATAGCTACGTCTGTGGAAAAAATGAAGATATTAGACTATTTTATGATTGCACATGGTAAAGAATGTGATTAAAGGCTCTTTTCCTATTTCAAAAGTTTTAGTTTTCGGGGGTAATAGCTACGTCCGTGGAAAAAATGAAGATATTAGACTATTTTATGATTGCACATGGTAAAGAATGTGATTAAAGGCTCTTTTTCCTATTTCAAAAGTTTTAGTTTTCGAGGGTAATAGCTACGTCCGTGGAAAAAATGAAGATATTAGACTATTTTATGATTGCACATGGTAAAGAATGTGATTAAAGGCTCTTTTTCCTATTTCAAAAGTTTTAGTTTTCGGGGGTAATAGCTACGTCTGTGGAAAAAATGAAGATATTAGACTATTTTATGATTGCACATGGTAAAGAATGTGATTAAAGGCTCTTTTTCCTATTTCAAAAGTTTTAGTTTTCGGGGTAATAGCTACGTCCGTGGAAAAAATGAAGATATTAGACTATTTTATGATTGCACATGGTAAAGAATGTGATTAAAGGCTCTTTTCCTATTTCAAAAGTTTTAGTTTTCGAGGGTAATAGCTACGTCTGTGGAAAAAATGAAGATATTAGACTATTTTATGATTGCACATGGTAAAGAATGTGATTAAAGGCTCTTTTCCTATTTCAAAAGTTTTAGTTTTCGGGGGTAATAGCTACGTCCGTAGAAAAAATGAAGATATTAGACTATTTTATGATTGCACATGGTAAAGAATGTGATTAAAGGCTCTTTTCTATTTCAAAAGTTTTAGTTTTTGGGGGTAATAGCTACGTCCGTGGAAAAAAAGAAGATATTAGACTATTTTATGATTGCACATGGTAAAGAATGTGATTAAAGGCTCTTTTCCTATTTCAAAAGTTTTAGTTTTCGAGGGTAATAGCTACGTCCGTGGAAAAAATGAAGATATTAGACTATTTTATGATTGCACATGGTAAAGAATGTGATTAAAGGCTCTTTTCCTATTTCAAAAGTTTTAGTTTTCGGGGGTAATAGCTACGTCCGTGGAAAAAATGAAGATATTAGACTATTTTATGATTGCACATGGTAAAGAATGTGATTAAAGGCTCTTTTACTATTTCAAAAGTTTTAGTTTTCGAGGGTAATAGCTACGTCTGTGGAAAAAATGAAGATATTAGACTATTTTATGATTGCACATGGTAAAGAATGTGATTAAAGGCTCTTTTCCTATTTCAAAAGTTTTAGTTTTCGGGGGGTAATAGCTACGTCCGTGGAAAAAATGAAGATATTAGACTATTTTATGATTGCACATGGTAAAGAATGTGATTAAAGGCTCTTTTCCTATTTCAAAAGTTTTAGTTTTCGAGGGTAATAGCTATGTCTGTGGAAAAAATGAAGATATTAGACTATTTTATGATTGCACATGGTAAAGAATGTGATTAAAGGCTCTTTTCCTATTTCAAAAGTTTTAGTTTTCGGGGTAATAGCTACGTCCGTGGAAAAAATGAAGATATTAGACTATTTTATGATTGCACATGGTAAAGAATGTGATTAAAGGCTCTTTTCTATTTCAAAAGTTTTAGTTTTCGGGGGTAATAGCTACGTCTGTGGAAAAAATGAAGATATTAGACTATTTTATGATTGCACATGGTAAAGAATGTGATTAAAGGCTCTTTTCCTATTTCAAAAGTTTTAGTTTTCGAGGGTAATAGCTATGTCTGTGGAAAAAATGAAGATATTAGACTATTTTATGATTGCACATGGTAAAGAATGTGATTAAAGGCTCTTTTCCTATTTCAAAAGTTTTAGTTTTCGAGGGTAATAGCTACGTCTGGGAAAAAATGAAGATATTAGACTATTTTATGATTGCACATGGTAAAGAATGTGATTAAAGGCTCTTTTCCTATTTCAAAAGTTTTAGTTTTCGAGGGTAATAGCTACGTCTGGAAAAAATGAAGATATTAGACTATTTTATGATTGCACATGGTAAAGAATGTGATTAAAGGCTCTTTTCCTATTTCAAAAGTTTTAGTTTTCGAGGGTAATAGCTACGTCCGTGGAAAAAATGAAGATATTAGACTATTTTATGATTGCACATGGTAAAGAATGTGATTAAAGGCTCTTTTCCTATTTCAAAAGTTTTAGTTTTCGAGGGTAATAGCTATGTTGTGAAAAAATGAAGATATTAGACTATTTTATGATTGCACATGGTAAAGAATGTGATTAAAGGCTCTTTTCCTATTTCAAAAGTTTTAGTTTTCGAGGGTAATAGCTACGTCTGTGGAAAAAATGAAGATATTAGACTATTTTATGATTGCACATGGTAAAGAATGTGATTAAAGGCTCTTTTCCTCTATTTCAAAAGTTTTAGTTTTCGAGGGTAATAGCTACGTCTGTGGAAAAAATGAAGATATTAGACTATTTTATGATTGCACATGGTAAAGAATGTGATTAAAGGCTCTTTTCCTATTTCAAAAGTTTTAGTTTTCGGGGGTAATAGCTACGTCCGTGGAAAAAATGAAGATATTAGACTATTTTATGATTGCACATGGTAAAGAATGTGATTAAAGGCTCTTTTCCTATTTCAAAAGTTTTAGTTTTCGGGGTAATAGCTACGTCCGTGGAAAAAATGAAGATATTAGACTATTTTATGATTGCACATGGTAAAGAATGTGATTAAAGGCTCTTTTCCTATTTCAAAAGTTTTAGTTTTCGAGGGTAATAGCTACGTCTGTGGAAAAAATGAAGATATTAGACTATTTTATGATTGCACATGGTAAAGAATGTGATTAAAGGCTCTTTTCCTATTTCAAAAGTTTTAGTTTTCGGGGTAATAGCTACGTCTGTGGAAAAAATGAAGATATTAGACTATTTTATGATTGCACATGGTAAAGAATGTGATTAAAGGCTCTTTTCCTATTTCAAAAGTTTTAGTTTTCGAGGGTAATAGCTACGTCTGTGGAAAAAATGAAGATATTAGACTATTTTATGATTGCACATGGTAAAGAATGTGATTAAAGGCTCTTTTCCTATTTCAAAAGTTTTAGTTTTCGAGGGTAATAGCTACGTCTGTGGAAAAAATGAAGATATTAGACTATTTTATGATTGCACATGGTAAAGAATGTGATTAAAGGCTCTTTTCCTATTTCAAAAGTTTTAGTTTTCGGGGGGTAATAGCTACGTCTGGAAAAAATGAAGATATTAGACTATTTTATGATTGCACATGGTAAAGAATGTGATTAAAGGCTCTTTTCCTATTTCAAAAGTTTTAGTTTTCGGGGGTAATAGCTACGTCTGGAAAAAATGAAGATATTAGACTATTTTATGATTGCACATGGTAAAGAATGTGATTAAAGGCTCTTTTCCTATTTCAAAAGTTTTAGTTTTCGAGGGTAATAGCTACGTCTGTGGAAAAAATGAAGATATTAGACTATTTTATGATTGCACATGGTAAAGAATGTGATTAAAGGCTCTTTTCCTATTTCAAAAGTTTTAGTTTTCGGGGGGTAATAGCTACGTCTGTGGAAAAAATGAAGATATTAGACTATTTTATGATTGCACATGGTAAAGAATGTGATTAAAGGCTCTTTTCCTATTTCAAAAGTTTTAGTTTTCGGGGGTAATAGCTACGTCCGTGGAAAAAATGAAGATATTAGACTATTTTATGATTGCACATGGTAAAGAATGTGATTAAAGGCTCTTTTCTATTTCAAAAGTTTTAGTTTTCGGGGTAATAGCTACGTCCGTGGAAAAAATGAAGATATTAGACTATTTTATGATTGCACATGGTAAAGAATGTGATTAAAGGCTCTTTTCCTATTTCAAAAGTTTTAGTTTTCGGGGGTAATAGCTACGTCTGTGGAAAAAATGAAGATATTAGACTATTTTATGATTGCACATGGTAAAGAATGTGATTAAAGGCTCTTTTCCTATTTCAAAAGTTTTAGTTTTCGGGGGTAATAGCTACGTCCGTGGAAAAAATGAAGATATTAGACTATTTTATGATTGCACATGGTAAAGAATGTGATTAAAGGCTCTTTTCCTATTTCAAAAGTTTTAGTTTTCGGGGTAATAGCTACATCTGTGGAAAAAATGAAGATATTAGACTATTTTATGATTGCACATGGTAAAGAATGTGATTAAAGGCTCTTTTCCTATTTCAAAAGTTTTAGTTTTCGGGGGTAATAGCTACGTCCGTGAAAAAATGAAGATATTAGACTATTTTATGATTGCACATGGTAAAGAATGTGATTAAAGGCTCTTTTCTATTTCAAAAGTTTTAGTTTTCGGGGGTAATAGCTACGTCCGTGGAAAAAATGAAGATATTAGACTATTTTATGATTGCACATGGTAAAGAATGTGATTAAAGGCTCTTTTCCTATTTCAAAAGTTTTAGTTTTCGAGGGTAATAGCTACGTCCGTGGAAAAAATGAAGATATTAGACTATTTTATGATTGCACATGGTAAAGAATGTGATTAAAGGCTCTTTTTCTATTTCAAAAGTTTTAGTTTTCGGGGGTAATAGCTACGTCCGTGGAAAAAATGAAGATATTAGACTATTTTACGATTGCACATGGTAAAGAATGTGATTAAAGGCTCTTTTCCTATTTCGACAGTTTTAGTTTTCGAGGGGTAATAGCTACGTCTGGAAAAAATGAAGATATTAGACTATTTTATGATTGCACATGGTAAAGAATGTGATTAAAGGCTCTTTTCCTATTTCAAAAGTTTTAGTTTTCGGGGTAATAGCTACGTCTGTGGAAAAAATGAAGATATTAGACTATTTTATGATTGCACATGGTAAAGAATGTGATTAAAGGCTCTTTTCCTATTTCAAAAGTTTTAGTTTTCGGGGGGTAATAGCTACGTCTGGAAAAAATGAAGATATTAGACTATTTTATGATTGCACATGGTAAAGAATGTGATTAAAGGCTCTTTTCTATTTCAAAAGTTTTAGTTTTCGGGGGTAATAGCTACGTCCGTGGAAAAAATGAAGATATTAGACTATTTTATGATTGCACATGGTAAAGAATGTGATTAAAGGCTCTTTTCCTATTTCAAAAGTTTTAGTTTTCGAGGGTAATAGCTACGTCTGTGGAAAAAATGAAGATATTAGACTATTTTATGATTGCACATGGTAAAGAATGTGATTAAAGGCTCTTTTCTATTTCAAAAGTTTTAGTTTTCGGGGGTAATAGCTACGTCCGTGGAAAAAATGAAGATATTAGACTATTTTATGATTGCCATGGTAAAGAATGTGATTAAAGGCTCTTTTCCTATTTCAAAAGTTTTAGTTTTCGGGGGGTAATAGCTACGTCCGTGGAAAAAATGAAGATATTAGACTATTTTATGATTGCACATGGTAAAGAATGTGATTAAAGGCTCTTTTCCTATTTCAAAAGTTTTAGTTTTCGGGGTAATAGCTACGTCTGTGGAAAAAATGAAGATATTAGACTATTTTATGATTGCACATGGTAAAGAATGTGATTAAAGGCTCTTTTCTATTTCAAAAGTTTTAGTTTTCGAGGGTAATAGCTACGTCTGTGGAAAAAATGAAGATATTAGACTATTTTATGATTGCAATGGTAAAGAATGTGATTAAAGGCTCTTTTCCTATTTCAAAAGTTTTAGTTTTCGGGGTAATAGCTACGTCCGTGGAAAAAATGAAGATATTAGACTATTTTATGATTGCACATGGTAAAGAATGTGATTAAAGGCTCTTTTCCTATTTCAAAAGTTTTAGTTTTCGAGGGTAATAGCTATGTCTGTGGAAAAAATGAAGATATTAGACTATTTTATGATTGCACATGGTAAAGAATGTGATTAAAGGCTCTTTTCCTATTTCAAAAGTTTTAGTTTTCGGGGGTAATAGCTACGTCCGTGGAAAAAATGAAGATATTAGACTATTTTATGATTGCACATGGTAAAGAATGTGATTAAAGGCTCTTTTTCTATTTCAAAAGTTTTAGTTTTCGAGGGTAATAGCTACGTCTGTGGAAAAAATGAAGATATTAGACTATTTTATGATTGCACATGGTAAAGAATGTGATTAAAGGCTCTTTTCCTATTTCAAAAGTTTTAGTTTTCGGGGGTAATAGCTACGTCTGTGGAAAAAAATGAAGATATTAGACTATTTTATGATTGCACATGGTAAAGAATGTGATTAAAGGCTCTTTTCCTATTTCAAAAGTTTTAGTTTTCGGGGGTAATAGCTACGTCCGTGGAAAAAATGAAGATATTAGACTATTTTATGATTGCACATGGTAAAGAATGTGATTAAAGGCTCTTTTCCTATTTCAAAAGTTTTGTTTTCGAGGGTAATAGCTACGTCTGTTGAAAAAATGAAGATATTAGACTATTTTATGATTGCACATGGTAAAGAATGTGATTAAAGGCTCTTTTCCTATTTCAAAAGTTTTAGTTTTCGGGGGTAATAGCTACGTCCGTGGAAAAAATGAAGATATTAGACCATTTTATGATTGCACATGGTAAAGAATGTGATTAAAGGCTCTTTTCCTATTTCAAAAGTTTTAGTTTTCGAAGGTAATAGCTACGTCCGTTGAAAAAATGAAGATATTAGACTATTTTATGATTGCACATGGTAAAGAATGTGATTAAAGGCTCTTTTCCTATTTCAAAAGTTTTAGTTTTCGGGGTAATAGCTACGTCTGTTGAAAAAATGAAGATATTAGACTATTTTATGATTGCAAATGGTAAAGAATGTGATTAAAGGCTCTTTTCCTATTTCAAAAGTTTTAGTTTTCGGGGGGTAATAGCTACGTTGTTGAAAAAATGAAGATATTAGACTATTTTATGATTGCACATGGTAAAGAATGTGATTAAAGGCTCTTTTCCTATTTCAAAAGTTTTAGTTTTCGAGGGTAATAGCTATGTCTTTGGAAAAAAAGAAGATATTAGACTATTTTATGATTGCACATGGTAAGAATGTGATTAAAGGCTCTTTTCCTATTTCAAAAGTTTTAGTTTTCGAGGGTAATAGCTACGTCTGTGGAAAAAATGAAGATATTAGACTATTTTATGATTGCACATGGTAAAGAATGTGATTAAAGGCTCTTTTCCTATTTCAAAAGTTTTAGTTTTTGAGGGTAATAGCTACGTTGGAAAAAGAAGATATTAGACTATTTTATGATTGCACATGGTAAAGAATGTGATTAAAGGCTCTTTTCCTATTTCAAAAGTTTTAGTTTTCGAGGTAATAGCTACGTCTGTGGAAAAAATGAAGATATTAGACTATTTTATGATTGCGCATGTTAAAGAATGTGATTAAAGGCTCTTTTCCTATTTCAAAAGTTTTAGTTTTCGAGGGTAATAGCTACTGTTGTGAAAAAAAAGATGATTAGACTATTTTATGATTGCACATTGTAAAGAGTGTGATTAAAGGCTCTTTTCCTATTTCAAAAGTTTTAGTTTTCAGGGTAATAGCTATGTCTGTGGAAAAAATGAAGATATTAGACTATTTTATGATTGCACATGGTAAAGAATGTGATTAAAGGCTCTTTTCCTATTCAAAAGTTTTAGTTTTCGAGGGTAATAGCTACGTCTGTGGAAAAAATGAAGATATTAGACTATTTTATGATTGCACATGGTAAAGAATGTGATTAAAGGCTCTTTTCCTATTTCAAAAGTTTTAGTTTTCGGGGTAATAGCTACATCCGTGGAAAAAATGAAGATATTAGACTATTTTATGATTGCACAAGGTAAAGAATGTGATTAAAGGCTCTTTTCCTATTTCAAAAGTTTTAGTTTTCGAGGGGGTAATAGCTACATCTGTGGAAAAAATGAAGATATTAGACTATTTTATGATTGCGCATCGGTAAAGAATGTGATTAAAGGCTCTTTTCCTATTTCAAAAGTTTTAGTTTTCGAGGGTAATAGCTACGTCCGTTGAAAAAATGAAGATATTAAACTATTTCATGATTGCACATGGTAAAGAATGTGATTAAAGGCTCTTTTCCTATTTCAAAAGTTTTAGTTTTCGAGGGTAATAGCTATGTCTGTGGAAAAAAAGAAGATTTTAGACTATTTTATGATTGCACATGGTAAAGAATGTGATTAAAGGCTCTTTCCTATTTCAAAAGTTTTAGTTTTCGACGGTAATAGCTATGTCTGTTAAAAAAATTAAGATATTAGACTATTTTATGATTACACATGGTAAAGAATGTGATTAAAGGCTCTTTTTCTATTTCAAAAGTTTTAGTTTTCGAGGGTAATAGCTATGTCTGTGGAAAAAAAAGAACATATTAGACTATTTTATGATTGCACATGGTAAAGAATGTGATTAAAGGCTCTTTTCCTATTTCAAAAGTTTTAGTTTTCGACAGTAATAGCTATGTCCGTGGAAAAAATGAAGATATTAGACTATTTTATGATTGCACATGGTAAAGAATGTGATTAAAGGCTCTTTTCCTATTTCAAAAGTTTTAGTTTTCGGGGGGTAATAGCTACGTCTTTGGAAAAAATGAAGATATTAGACTATTTTATGATTGCGCATGGTAAAGAATGTGATTTAAGGCTCTTTTCCTATTTCAAAAGTTTTAGTTTTCGGGGGTAATAGCTACGTCCGTGGAAAAAATGAAGATATTAAACTATTTCATGATAACACACGGTAAAGAATGTGATTAAAGGCTCTTTTCCTATTTCAAAAGTTTTAGTTTTCGAGGGTAATAGCTATGTCTTTGGAAAAAAGAAGATATTAGACCATTTTATGATTGCACATGGTAAAGAATGTGATTAAACGCTCTTCTCCTATTTCAAAAGTTTTAGTTTTCGACGGTAATAGCTATGTCCGTGGAAAAAATGAAGATATTAGACTATAATATGATTGCACATGGTAAAGAATGTGATTAAAGGCTCTTTTCCTATTTCAAAAGTTTTAGTTTTCGGGGGTAATAGCTACGTCTGTGGAAAAAATGAAGATATTAGACTATTTTGTGATTGCGAATGGTAAAGAATGTGATTTAAGGCTCTTTTCCTATTTCAAAAGTTTTAGTTTTGAGGGTAATAGCTATGTTGGTGGAAAAAAAGAGAAGATATTAGACTATTTTATGATTGCACGTTGTAAAGAGTGTGATTTAAGGCTCTTTTCCTATTTCAAAAGCTGTAGTTTTCGAGGGTAATAGCTATGTCTGTGGAAAAAATGAATATATTAGACCATTTTATGATTGCACATGGTAAAGATTGTGATTAAAGGCTCTTTTCCTATTTAAAAAAGTTTTAGTTTTCGAGGGTAATAGCTATGTCTGTGGAAAAAATAAAGATATTAGACTAGTTTAAGATTGCAAATGGTAAAGAATGTGATTAAAGGCTCTTTTCCTATTTCAAAAGTTTTAGTTTTTTGGAGTAATAGCTACATCCGTGGAAAAAATGAAGATATTAAACTATTTCATGATTGCACATGGTAAAGAATGTGATTAAAGGCTCTTTTCCTCTTTCAAAAGTTTTAGTTTTCGAGGGTAATAGCTATATCTCTGGAAAAAAAGAAGATATTAGACTATTTTATGATTGTACATGGTAAAGAATGTGATTAAAGGCTCTTTTCCTATTTCAAAAGTTATAGTTTTCGAGGGTAATAGCTTTGTCTGTGGAAAAAAATGAATATATTAGACTATTTTATGATTACACATGGTAAAGAATGTGATTAAAGGCTCTTTTCCTGTTTCAAAAATTTTAGTTTTCGGGGGTAATAGCTACGTCTGTGGAAAAAATGAAGTTATTAGACTATTTCATGATTACGCAAGGTAAAGAATGTGATTTAAGGCTCTTTTCCTATTTCAAAAGTATTAGTTTTCGAGGGTAATAGCTATGTCTGTGGAAAAAAAGAAGATATTAGACTATTTTATGATTGCAGGTGGTAAAGAGTGTGATTAAAGGCTCTTTTCCTATTTCAAAAGCTTTAGTTTTCGAGGGTAATAGCTATGTCTGTGGAAAGAATGAAGATATTAGACCATTTTATGATTCCACATGGTAAAGAATGCGATTAAAGGCTCTTTTCCTATTTCAAAAGTTTTAGTTTTCGAGGGTAATAGCTATGTCTGTGGATAAATGAAGATATTAGACTGTTTTATGATTGCACATGGTAAAGAATGTGATTAAAGGCTCTTTTCTTATTTCATAAGTTTTAGTTTTCGGGGGGTAATAGCTAGGTCCGTGGAAAAAATGAAGATATTAGACTATTTTATGATTGCACATGGTAAAGAATGTGATTAATTGCTCTTTTCCTATTTCAAAAGTTTTAGTTTTCGAGGGTAGTATCTATGTCTGTGGAAAAAATGAAGATATTAGACTATTATATGATTGCACATGGTAAAGAATGTGATTAAAGGCTCTTTTCCTATTTCAAAAGTTTTAGTTTTCGGGGCTAATAGCTACGTCCTTGGAAAAAAATGAAGATATTAGACTATTTTATGATTGCACATGGTAAAGAATGGGATTAAAGGCTCTTTTACTATTTCAAAAGTTTTAGTTTTCGAGGGTAATAGCTATGTCTGTGGAAAAAAAGAAGATATGGACTATTTTATGATTGCACATGGTAAAGAATGTGATTATAGGCTCTTTTTCTATTTCAAAAGTTTTAGTTTTCGACGGTAATAGCTATGTCTGTGGAAAAAATGAAGATAATAGACTATTTTATTATTGCACATGGTAAAGAATGTGATTAAAGGCTCTTTT